>NC_057796.1:145587704-145759956 GCF_018294505.1 Triticum aestivum | reverse complement strand
ATGGAGGTGGGAGGCGGCGGAGATCCCGAGGAGGAGGGGGAAAGCTGCGGCTGGGGGTTAGGGCGACTAGGGCCTGCCCAAAATGGCATAGGAGGGGTTTATATAGGGAAGGGGGTTAGGATTAGGGTTTAGGGGGGGTTTCGGAGCTTTCGGAGCCCTCCGATCGCGATCGGGCGGTTCCGGACGCGAGGAGAGGTTTAGTGAGCTGGACTTTTACTGTGGGAGAGGAGAGGGAGAGACCCGGCGACGTTTTCGGAGACCGAAACGTCTGACGAAGGTACCGTCAACGATACCGCTCTGAGTTCAACGGTTGGGCTATCAAACGGACTCCGAATGCGACGAAATTTGACGGGCGGTCTGTCGGTGCTATACCAAGGCCACTCGGCAAATACCGCCCCATTCCGAGAACGTTTTTCAGCGGCTCACAAAACCAAGGACTGAGAGGTGCCGCGGGCGCGTGCGAGAGTGTCGGATTGCGAAACGGACAACGGGGAAAAGGACCGAATGCAAGTTTTGAAAAACATGATGATGCAATGCAGATGATGACATGGCAAAATGCAACACGCAAGCAAATGACATGGCAATGGCAGCGAATAACTGGCAGACACCTGGCGCATCGGATCCGGGGCGTTACAACCAGGTAGAAGGGAAAGGGGGAAAAGAGGGAGAAAAGCAACCGTGAGTACTCATCCAAAGTACTCGCAAGCAAGGAGCTACACTACATATGCATGGGTATATGTGTAAAGGACCATATCGGTGGACTGAACTGCACAATGCCAGAATAAGAGGGGGATAGCTAATCCTGTCGAAGACTACGCTTCTGGCCACCTCCATCTTGCAGCATGTAGAAGAGACTAGATGGTAAGTTCACCAAGTAGCATCGCATAGCATAATCCTACCCGGCGATCCCCTCCTCGTCGCCCTGTTAGAGAGCGATCACCGGGTTATATCTGGCACTTGGAAGGGTGTGTTTTATTAAGTATCCAGTTCTAGTTGTCATAAGGTCAAGGTACAACTCCGGGTCGTCCTTTTACCGAGGGACACGGCTATTCGAATAGATAAACTTCCCTGCAGGGGTGCACCACATAACCCAACACGCTCGATCCCATTTGGCCGGACACACTTTTCTGGGTCATGCCCGGCCTCGGAAGATCAACACGTCGCAGCCCCACCTAGGCACAACAGAGAGGCTAGCACACCGGTCTAAATCCTATGGCGCAGGGGTCTGGGCCCATCGCCCATTGCACACCTGCACGTTGCGAACGCGGCCGGAAGCAGACCTAGCCTAGCAGGCGTTCCAGTCCAATCCGGCGCGCGCCATTCGGTCGCTGACGTCACGAAGGCTTCGGCTGATACCATGACGTAGAGTGCCCATAACTGTTCCCGCGTAGTTGGTTAGTGCGTATAGACCAAATGGCCAGACTCAAATCAAATACCAAGATCTCGTTAAGCGTGTTAAGTATCCGCGAATGCCGACCAGGGCCAGGCCCACCTCTCTCCTAGGTGGTCTCGACCTGCCCTGTCGCTCCGCCACAAAGTAACAGTCGGGGGCCGTCAGGAACCTAGGCCCACCTCTACCGGGATGGAGCCACCTGTCCTTTCAGCCCCCTCATCAGAATCACTTACGGGTACTCAACGAGCCGACCCGACTTTAGTCACCACATGTGTCATGTATATAAAGTATATAGTATATACCCGTGATCACCTCCCGAAGTGATCACGGCCCAGTAGTATAGCATGGCAAACGGACAAGAGTGTAGGGCCAATGATGTAACACTAGCATCCTATACTAAGCAGTAGGATAGCAGGTAAAGGTAACAACTGTAGCAACAATGACAGGCTATGCAACAGAATAGGATTAACCAAAATCAGTAACATGCTACACTACTCTAATGCAAGCAGTATAGAGAATAATAGGCGATATCTGGTGATCAAGGGGGGGGGGCTTGCCTGGTTGCTCTGGCAAGAAGGAGGGGTCGTCAACTCCGTAGTCGAACTGGGGGTCGCCGGCAGTCTCGGGGTCTACTGGAAAGAAGTAACGGAGGGGGAACACAATAAATAACAGAGCAATCAAAGCATCACAAAGCGTAACATGGCAATACGCGGTGCTAGGTGTGCCCTAACACGGTAGTAGGTGATACCGACGAAGGGGGGAAACATCCAGGAAAGTATCCCCGGCGTTTCGCGTTTTCGGACAGATGAACCGGAGGTGAAATTGCACGTTTGCTATGCTAGGGACATGTGGCTGACGAACGGGCTGCGTATTCGGATTCGTCTCGTCGTTCTGAGCAACTTTCATGTACAAAGTTTTTCCATCCGAGTTACGGTTTATTTTATAATATTTTATAAAGATTTAATCATTTACTGTGATTATTATTAATTAATTAATTCGAAAAGGAATTAATGCATCATCATGACGATAGCATGACATCAGCGGTCATAGTTGACCGTTGACCAGTCAACTGACAGGTGGGGTCCATTTGTCATTGACAGTGTACTAACAGTGGGGTTAGTTTAATCTAATTAGTCTAATAATTGTGTGGGACCTACTGTCAATGGCTGTATTAATTATAGTTTACGTTTAAATTTGGATTAGTCTTAGTTAACTGAGGGGGTCCCACATGTCGGTGGCACATGGTGCCCAGTCAGCAGGGTTGACTAGTCAACCCAGTCAACTAGGGGCCCTGGGCCCACGGGTCAGTGAGGTTAGCTGGCGGGTTAGTGGCCAAGTGAGGGCCACGTGGCGGGCCAGGTCAGCACCGGCGACCGGAGCAACTCCGGCGACCCAACACACGGCGGCGCCTCGCCGGAGTTGGCCGGAAAAACGCTACGGTGGCCCGTTCGGGGCGTGCTTAGGCTCGTTCGATCGAGCGTTCAACGCCACATCCATCTACAGTGGCGGTGCGGCCGTAAACGGCCGGAAACTACGGCGGCGAGGGGCGGAGCAGACGCCGGAGTTCGACCCTCGCGCGAACTGCGGCTAGAGGGCACGGCAGGACTACTGGGGAGGCTCTACGGGGTCCTGGCGAGGCCTAGAGCACGGTGGGGAGCTCGGGTGAGCACGAGATCGACGAGGACGACGGTGACTAGCTCCGTTGCGGAGTGGGCTTCGGGCGGCGATGGCAACGGCGGCTACGGTGATGGATCCGTGTGGGGGAGCGAGGGGGGAGACGTGGTGGCTCACCGGGAGCCGTAGGGAAGTGGCAGTGTGCTCGGGGAGGCGCGGAGCATCCGGAATCGACAGCGATAGACGGCGGCGGTCCGAGGAAGGAGAAGAAGATGGCGGCGGCGTGGAGGCTTCCCAGCTCGTTCCGTTCGGCGTAGTCGACGTAGTCGACGTCGGGGAGCCGTTCGGGCACGTCGGCGGGGCAATCGGGGCACGGTGGCCGCGGGATCGAGCGTCGCGGCGGCGAGCTCTCGGGCAAGCTCGCAGCGGGAGCGATAGAGAGAGTGAGGGGGAAAACTGGGGGTAGCTAGGGTTTCCCGGGGGTCGGAGGTCGCCTTAGCCGTGCGGGGGCTCGGCAGATGGTCGCCGCGTGGCCATCCGCGGCCTGGACGAGCGCCCGGCGGCCACCGAGCTCGGATGAGCAGTAGGAGGAAGAAGGGGACTCCGGGTGGGCTGGGCCGCACCTGTAGCTAGTAGGCCTAAGTGCACAGTAGAACTTAGGCCCCTTTTATTTTCTTATTTTTGTTTTCTATTTTTCTTTTACTTTTCTTTTATTTATTTTTCTTTTACTGTTTTATTTTAGTTCCTCTTTATTTTAGTTTTATAAATTATAATGTAAATTCCTAAATTAGCGATATTAATTATGCTACTTCCCCATTATCTTTTTGGCAACTAAATGAATAGTTTAATATTTTATAAAATACAAAAGGCATTTATTTAATTGTTTTAACTACTGTTTTAATTATCTTAGAGCCTTTAAGCATTCTATAAAAGTGTGGTTTCTCTACCATAATTACCTATGCAATATTTGGTTCACTCCGAACATTTTAGTTTTAATATTTGAAAACTTTTATTGTTTGCTTTTATTTAAATTTTGAATTTGTTTCAGTTCTGAACTATCGAGAGTTTATCAACAGTAACCGTGGTGACATGGCAACATTAGCGGGGGATCACTGTAGCTTAATTATCCGGGCGTCACAATTCTCCTCCACTACAAGAAATCTCGTCCCGAGATTTAAGAGGTATGGTGAGGGGGAAAAGACTTGGTTACGAAGTTCCATCGAGTCTTCCCGATCTTGGTTGCCCTTCTCGAACAAGTTGATCCCTCTCGTTGATGTCTTCATTTCTCTGCTTTAGGGCATCATGATGAAGCCGTCATCCTTTCTTCGGAGTTTTCATCGTACTTACGAATAGGGTAGAAAGGGGAAAATGATAAGGACATATGTCAGTGAGGACTGACAATCGGTAATTACCTCAGGGAATGAAACTCAAGGTATCTCTCAAGTTGAAATTCAAGAAATTCATCGAGAGCAAAGTAAGAAGGTGCCATAAGAAGTTTCAAGTGGATAGGCAATCGTTCGTTGCCTGTAACATAGTGTGAAAGGGGTTCAGAGCAATGGGAATAAGTATTGTGTCTGATACCAGAATTGATGATCTTTCGAAAGGTGGCTCGTGAAGTACTTACGAAGCCACGTGTGAGGAATAACTTTGGCCACATAGGTGTACAGGAGAGTCAGGTTTTCGATCCTGTGGAACTGTGGGTTATGGACCCACCATGTGGGTTAAAAGTAGGAAGAGGGATGACGTCTTACATGATCATGTAAGCAAGGCATGTTAGAGAATAACCGGTCAGTTATGTTGGCAGCATCGTTGGTACCAAGGGCAAGGGACGAAGAGAACCATTTTCCTACTCGTTGAAACGAGGCGGACCAATAGGCAAAGTTCTCGTCCATCGGTGGTTACCGAAATGTCATCAACAATAGTAACACAGTCTTGCTGACACAGTTGCACACCAAGGTGTTTACATAGGTAGAAGAATATTACTATTTAGATCATATAACTAACAAGCAACGTTAGACCAACCAATGGAAAGGAAAATATGATTATCAGATTAAACAGAACAATGGAAAGGAAAATGTGTTTAAACACATATTTCAGGGGTATATCCTTCCCAAGGACAGTGGTTAGAAGAGAACCAGTTAGGTTAGGGAAGAGGAAGTTCATGACATTACCCAAACAACGGTGTTTGAATAATTGGTAACAAAAATTTAGCATTGTGCTTCAAATGTTTTCATTGAAGATCGGAGTACCACAGACATGCTTCGAGATAGCACTGACATGGTCATTAGGTAAAGAACAGGCTATGGATACACAAAGGATCCATCAGGAACAACTTATGGAATAAGTCTTACGATTTCCTCATGGAAGAATCAATAACCTTGTTAAGAGGGGAACTATAACAATAGGGTCCTCCGGCCAGGTGTACTAGGCATGACACCACCTTACCGGGTCATATAACGACCAATGTTATAACTCTTGAAAATATGTTCCAACCATCATATCTGACCAAGATTCAGTTCTGGTTGGTGTCAGGATAACTCAGACTCAAGATGCCTGAGAAGAAAGGTGCAACACAAATTGTCGAGATGGCATTGTAATATTCTCGGGAATTGAACTATGGAAGCGAGTTCTGAAAGAAGAGTTCAGCATTAAATCAAGGAGGTGAGGAGGTGGCTGATTGACTTGTTGGGGATCGTAGCAGAATTTTAAAATTTTCCTACGCTCACCAAGATCCATCTATGGAGTATACTAGCAACGAGGGGAAAGGAGTGCATCTACATACCCTTGTAGATCGCGAGCGGAAGCATTCCAATGAACGAGGTTGATGGAGTCGTACTCGCCGTGATCCAAATCACCGATGACCGAGTGCCGAACGGACGGCACCTCCGCGTTCAACACACGTACGGAGCAGCGACGTCTCCTCCTTCTTGATCCAGCAAGGGGGAAGGAGAGATTAATGGAGATCCAGCAGCACGACGGCGTGGTGGTGGATGTAGCGGGATCTCGGCAGGGCTTCGCCGAGCTTCTGCGAGAGGGAGAGGTGTTGCAGGGGAGGAGGGAGGCGCCAAAGGCTGTAGTGTTGCTGCCCTCCCTCCCCCCTTTATATAGGCCCCTAGGAGGGGGGCGCCGGCCTGGAACCCATCTACATGGGGGCGGCGGCCAGGGGGGAGACTTGCCCCCCAAGGCAAGTGGGGCGCCCCCCACCCTAGGGTTTCCAACCCTAGGCGCAGGGGGGAGGCCCATGGGGGGTGCCCCAGCCCACTAAGGGCTGGTTCCCTTCCCACTTCAGCCCATGGGGCCCTCCGGGATAGGTGGCCCCACCCGGTGGACCCCCGGGACCCTTCCGGTGGTCCCGGTACAATACCGGTGACCCCCGAAACTTTCCCGGTGGCCGAAACTTGACTTCCTATATATAATTCTTCACCTCCGGACCATTACGGAACTCCTCGTGACGTCCGGGATCTCATCCGGGACTCCGAACAACTTTCGGGTTTCCGCATACTCATATCTCTACAACCCTAGCGTCACCGAACCTTAAGTGTGTAGACCCTACGGGTTCGGGAGACATGCAGACATGACCGAGACGCCTCTCCGGTCAATAACCAACAGCGGGATCTGGATACCCATGTTGGCTCCCACATGTTCCACGATGATCTCATTGGATGAACCATGATGTCGAGGATTCAATCAATCCCGTATATAATTCCCTTTGTCAATCGGTATGTTACTTGCCCGAGATTCGATCGTCGGTATCCCAATACCTTGTTCAATCTCATTACTGGCAAGTCTCTTTACTCGTACCGCAATGCATGATCCCGTGACTAACTCCTTAGCCACATTGAGCTCATTATGATGATGCATTACCGAGTGGGCCCAGAGATACCTCTCCGTCATACGGAGTGACAAATCCCAGTCTCGATCCGTGCCAACCCAACACACACTTTAGGAGATACCCGTAGTGTACCTTTATAGTCACCTAGTTACGTTGTGACGTTTGGCACACCCAAAGTACTCCTACGATATCCGGGAGTTGCACGATCTCATGGTCTAAGGAGAAGATACTTGACATTGGAAAAGCTCTAGCAAACGAACTACACGATCTTTGAGCTATGCTTAGGATTGGGTCTTGTCCATCACATCATTGTCCTAATGATGTGATCCCGTTATCAATGACATCCAATGTCCATAGTCAGGAAATCATGACTATCTATTGATCAACGAGCTAGTCAACTAGAGGCTTACTAGGGACACGTTGTGGTCTATGTATTCACACATGCATTACGATTTCCGGATAACACAATTATAACATGAACAATAGACAATTACCATGAACAAAGAAATATAATAATAACCATTTATTATTGCCTCTAGGGCATATTTCCAACAGTCTCCACTTGCACTAGAGTCAATAATCTAGTTACATTGTGATGAATCGAACACCCATTGCGTCCTGGTGTTGATCATGTTTTGCTCTAGGAAGAGGTTTAGTCAACGAATCTGCTACATTCAGGTCCGTATGTACTTTACAAATATCTATGTCTCCATTTTGAACACTTTTACGAATGGAGTTGAAGCGACGCTTGATATGCCTGGTCTTCCTGTGAAACCTGGGCTCCTTCGCAAGGGCAATAGCTCCAGTGTTGTCACAGAAGAGAGTCATCGGGCCCGACGCATTGGGAATCACCCCTAGGTCGGTAATGAACTCCTTCATCCAGACTGCTTCCTGTGCTGCCTCCGAGGCTGCCATGTATTCCGCTTCACATGTAGATCCCGCCACGACGCTTCTTGGACTGATCCATACTGAACTTCTTCAATATCTTGTCAAGGTATGTACTCTGTGAAAGACCAATGAGGCGTCTTGATCTATCTCTATAGATCTTGATGCCTAATATGTAAGCAGCTTCTCCAAGGTCCTTCATTGAAAAACACTTATTCAAATAGGCCTTTATACTTTCCAAGAATTCTATATCATTTCCCATCAATAATATGTCATCCACATATAATATGAGAAATGCTACAGAGCTCCCACTCACTTTCTTGTAAACACAGGCTTCTCCATAAGTCTGTGTAAACCCAAACGCTTTGATCATCTCATCAAAGCGAATGTTCCAACTCCGAGATGCTTGCACCAGCCCATAGATTGAGCGCTGGAGCTTGCATACTTTGTTAGCATTCTTAGGATCGACAAAACCTTCCGGCTGCATCATATACAATTCTTCCTTAAGGAAGCCGTTAAGGAATGCCGTTTTGACGTCCATCTGCCATATCTCATAATCATAGTATGCGGCAATTGCTAACATGATTCGGACGGACTTCAGCTTCGCTACGGGTGAGAAGGTCTCATCGTAGTCAACCCCTTGAACTTGTCGATAACCCTTAGTGACAAGTCGAGCCTTATAGATGGTCACATTACCATCCGCGTCTGTCTTCTTCTTAAAGATCCATTTATTTTCTATGGCTCGCCGATCATCGGGCAAGTCAGTCAAAGTCCATACTTCGTTTTCATACATGGATCCTATCTCGGATTTCATGGCTTCTAGCCATTTGTCGGAATCCGGGCCCGCCATCGCTTCTTCATAGTTCGAAGGTTCACCGTTGTCTAACAACATGATTTCCAAGACAGGGTTGCCGTACCACTCTGGTGCGGAACGTGTCCTTGTGGACCTACGAAGTTCAGCAGTAACTTGATCCGAAGCTTCATGATCATCATCATTAACTTCCTCCCCAGTCGGTGTAGGCACCACAGGAACATCTTCCCGCGCTGCGCCACTTTCCGGTACGGAAGGGGTGACTATCACCTCATCAAGTTCCACTTTCCTCCCACTTACTTCCTTCGAGAGAAATTCTTTCTCCAGAAAGGACCCGTTCTTGGCAACGAAGATCTTGCCTTCGGATCTGAGGTAGAAGGTATACCCAATAGTTTCCTTAGGGTATCCTATGAAGACGCATTTCTCCGACTTGGGTTCGAGCTTTTCAGGTTGAAGTTTCTTGACATAAGCATCGCATCCCCAAACTTTTAGAAACGACAGCTTAGGTTTCTTCCCAAACCATAATTCATACGGTGTCGTCTCAACGGATTTCGACGGAGCCCTATTTAAAGTGAATGCGGCAGTCTCTAAAGCATAGCCCCAAAATGAGAGCGGCAAATCGGTAAGAGACATCATAGATCGCACCATATCCAATAGAGTGCGATTACGACGTTCGGACACACCGTTTCGCTGAGGTGTTCCAGGCGGCGTGAGTTGTGAAACGATTCCACATTTCCTTAAGTGCGCACCAAATTCGTGACTTAAATATTCTCCACCACGATCTGATCGTAAGAATTTTATTTTCCTGTCACGTTGATTCTCAACCTCACTCTGAAATTCCTTGAACTTTTCAAAGGTTTCAGACTTGTGTTTCATTAGGTAGACATACCCATATCTACTTAAGTCATCAGTGAGAGTGAGAACATAACGATATCCTCCGCGAGCCTCAACACTCATTGGACCGCACACATCGGTATGTATGATTTCCAATAAGTTGGTTGCTCGCTCCATTGTTCCGGAGAACGGAGTCTTGGTCATCTTTCCCATGAGGCATGGTTCGCACGTGTCAAATGATTCGTAATCAAGAGACTCCAAAAGTCCATCTGCATGGAGCTTCTTCATGCGCTTGACACCAATGTGACCAAGGCGGCAGTGCCACAAGTATGTGGGACTATCGTTATCAACTTTACATCTTTTGGTATTCACACTATGAATATGTGTAACATCACGTTCGAGATTCATCAAGAATAAACCATTGACCAGCGGGGCATGACCATAAAACATATCTCTCATATAAATAGAACAACCATTATTCTCGGATTTAAATGAGTAGCCATCTCGAATTAAACGAGATCCAGATACAATGTTCATGCTTAAAGCTGGCACTAAATAACAATTATTGAGGTTTAAAACTAATCCCGTAGGTAGATGCAGAGGTAGCGTGCCGACGGCGATCACATCGACCTTGGAACCATTCCCGATGTGCATCGTCACCTCGTCCTTTGCCAGTCTCCGTTTATTCCGCAGTTCCTGTTTTGAGTTACAAATATGAGCAACCGCACCAGTATCAAATACCCAGGAGCTACTACGAGTACTGGTAAGGTACACATCAATTACATGTATATCACATATACCTTTGGTGTTGCCGGCCTTCTTGTCCGCTAAGTATTTGGGGCAGTTCCGCTTCCAGTGACCACTTCCCTTGCAATAAAAGCACTCAGTCTCAGGCTTTGGTCCATTCCTTGGCTTCTTCCCAATAACTGGCTTACCGGGCGGCAACTCCCTTGCCGTCCTTCTTGAAGTTCTTCTTACCCTTGCCCTTCTTGAACTTAGTGGTTTTATTCACCATCAACACTTGATGTTCCTTTTTGATCTCCACCTCCGCTGATTTCAGCATTGAATATACCTCGGGAATGGTCTTTTCCATCCCCTGCATATTGAAGTTCATCACAAAGCTCTTGTAGCTTGGTGGAAGCGACTGAAGGATTCTGTCAATGACCGCGTCATCCGGGAGATTAACTCCCAGCTGAGACAAGCGGTTGTGTAACCCAGACATTCTGAGTATGTGCTCACTAACAGAACTATTTTCCTCCATTTTACAGCTGAAGAACTTGTCGGAGACTTCATATCTCTCGACCCGGGCATGAGCTTGGAAAACCATTTTCAGCTCTTCGAACATCTCATATGCTCCGTGTTTCTCAAAACGCTTTTGGAGACCCGGTTCTAAGCTGTAAAGCATGCCGCACTGAACGAGGGAGTAATCATCAGCACGTGATTGCCAAGCATTCATAACGTCTTGGTTCTCTGGGATTGGTGCTTCACCTAGCGGTGCTTCTAGGACATAATCTTTCTTGGCAGCTATGAGGATGATCCTCAGGTTCCGGAACCAGTCCGTATAGTTGCTGCCATCATCTTTCAGCTTGGTTTTCTCTAGGAACGCGTTGAAGTTGAGGACAACGTGGGCCATTTGATCTACAAGACATATTGTAAAGATTTTAGACTAAGTTCATATAATCAAATTATTCAATGAACTCCCACTCAGATAGACATCCCTCTAGTCATCTAAGTGAAACATGATCCGAGTTAACTAGGCTGTGTCCGGTCATCACGTGAGACGGACTAGTCAAGATCGGTGAACATCTCCATGTTGATCGTATCTTCTATACGACTCATGCTCGACCTTTCGGTCCTCCGTGTTCCGAGGCCATGTCTGTACATGCTAGGCTCGTCAAGTCAACCTAAGTGTACTGCGTGTGTCCCGAGGCCATGTCTGTACATGCTAGGCTCGTCAACACCCGTTGTATGCGAACGTTAGAATCTATCACACCCGATCATCACGTGGTGCTTCGAAACAACGAACCTTCGCAACGGTGCACAGTTAGGGGGAACACTTTCTTGAAATTATCATAAGGGATCATCTTACTTACTACCGTCGTTCTAAGCAAATAAGATGCAAAACATGATAAACATCACATGCAATCAAATAGTGACATGATATGGCCAATATCATTTTGCTCCTTTGATCTCCATCTTCGGGGCGCCATGATCATCTTCGTCACCGGCATGACACCATGATCTCCATCATCTCCCACTTCATCAACGGGTGTCACGCCAACGATTACTTCTACTTCTATGGCTAACGCGTTTAGCAATAAAGTAAATTAATTTACATGGCGTTATTCAATGACACGCATGTCATACAAAATAATAAAGACAACTCCTATGGCTCCTGCCGGTTGTCATACTCATCGACATGCAAGTCATGATTCCTATTACAAGAATATGATCAATCTCATACATCACATATATCATTCATCACATCTTCTGGCCATATCATATCACATAGCACATGCTGCAAAAACAAGTTAGACGTCCTCTAATTGTTGTTGCAAGTTTTTTACGTGGCTTGTATAGGTTTCTAGCAAGAACGTTTCTTACCTACGTAAAAGCACAACATGATATGCCAATTTCTATTTACCCTTCATAAGGACCCTTTTCATCGAATCCGTTCCGACTAAAGTGGGAGAGACAGACACCCGCTAGCCACCTTATGCAACTAGTGCATGTCAGTCGGTGGAACCTGTCTCACGTAAGCGTATGTGTAAGGTCGGTCCGGGCCGCTTCATCCCACAATACCGCCGAAACAAGATAAGACTAGTAGCGGCAAGAAGAATTGGCAACATCAACGCCCACAACTGCTTTGTGTTCTACTCGTGCATAGTAACTACGCATAGGCCTGGCTCAAGATGCCACTGTTGGGGATCATAGCAGAATTTTAAAATTTTCCTACGCTCACCAAGATCCATCTATGGAGTATACTAGCAACGAGGGGAAAGGAGTGCATCACATACCCTTGTAGATCGCGAGCGGAAGCGTTCCAATGAACGAGGTTGATGGAGTCGTACTCGCCGTGATCCAAATCACCGATGACCGAGTGCCGAACGGACGACGCCTCCGCGTTCAACACATGTACGGAGCAGCGACGTCTTCTCCTTCTTGATCCAGCAAGGGGGAAGGAGAGGTTGATGGAGATCCAGCAGCACGACGGCGTGGTGGTGGATGTAGCGGGATCTCGGCAGGGCTTCGCCAAGCTTCTGCGAGAGGGAGAGGTGTTGCAGGGGAGGAGGGAGGCGCCAAAGGCTGTAGTGTTGCTGCCCTCCCTCCCCCCTTTATATAGGCCCCCTGGGAGGGGGCGGCGCCAGCCTGGAACCCATCTACATGGGGGGCGGCGGCCAGGGGGGAGACTTGCCCCCCAAGGCAAGTGGGGCGCCCCCCACCCTAGGGTTTCCAACCCTAGGCGTAGGGGGGAGGCCCATGGGGGGTGCCCCAGCCCACTAAGGGTTGGTTCCCTTCCCACGTCAGCCCATGGGGCCCTCCGGGATAGGTGGCCCCACCCGGTGGACCCCCGGGACCCTTCCGGTGGTCCCGGTACAATACCGGTGACACCCGAAACTTTCCCGGTGGCCGAAACTTGACTTCCTATATATAATTCTTCACCTCTGGACCATTCCGGAACTCCTCGTGACGTCCGGGATCTCATCCGGGACTCCAAACAACTTTCGGGTTTCCGCATACTCATATCTCTACAACCCTAGCGTCACCGAACCTTAAGTGTGTAGACCCTACGGGTTCGGGAGACATGCAGACATGACCGAGACGCCTCTCCGGTCAATAACCAACAGCGGGATCTGGATACCCATGTTGGCTCCCACATGTTCCACGATGATCTCATCGGATGAACCACGATGTCGAGGATTCAATCAATCCCGTATATAATTCCCTTTGTCAATCGGTATGTTACTTGCCCGAGATTCGATCGTCGGTATCCCAATACCTTGTTCAATCTCGTTACCGGCAAGTCTCTTTACTCGTACCGCAATGCATGATCCCGTGACTAACTCCTTAGCCACATTGAGCTCATTATGATGATGCATTACCGAGTGGGCCCAGAGATACCTCTCCGTCATACGGAGTGACAAATCCCAGTCTCGATCCGTGCCAACCCAACAGACACTTTCGGAGATACCCGTAGTGTACCTTTATAGTCACCCAGTTACGTTGTGACGTTTGGCACACCCAAAGTAATCCTACGGTATCCGGGAGTTGCACGATCTCATGGTCTAAGGAGAAGATACTTGACATTGGAAAAGCTCTAGCAAACGAACTACACGATCTTTAAGCTATGCTTAGGATTGGATCTTGTCCATCACATCATTCTCCTAATGATGTGATCCCGTTATCAATGACATCCAATGTCCATAGTCAGGAAAGCATGACTATCTGTTGATCAACGAGCTAGTCAACTAGAGGCTTACTAGGGACACGTTGTGGTCTATGTATTCACACATGCATTACGATTTCCGGATAACACAATTATAGCATGAACAATAGACAATTACCATGAACAAAGAAATATAATAATAACCATTTATTATTGCCTCTAGGGCATATTTCCAACATGACTCAGCGACAATTCATTGAGATTTCCAAAAAGATGGATTTCCACAACTATGTGAACAAGGAGATAACATTAGCTAGACCGAATGACTTAATGATGTATGCTCGAGGAAAACATACACAGTTAAACATTGGTTGAAATGTGCACCCAAAATATGGGCTAGGTAGCACGATCAATGTTCGAATGATGATTCATTAATCCATAGACGTAGAATGAAACTATAGACCAATAACTTCAAAGCAATAGGGTTGCTGGAAGTTTAGAATTTACACATCACAGACCATTTGTCGGTATTTCGTTTAGAAACAACACGGGGACCAAGAAAGAATGGTGATGGTGAGAAGTATCACTGTACCAAGAATTCTTAAGAGGTGGAGTAATGCCCACGACATTCTTGACATCAAAGATGGTAATACTACACGGTAGAACATAACATAAGTTGGATAGCAGGGAAATCAAGATACAACACAAAATATGAAAAAGTTTGTGTTGGGGGGAGGCAAGAATGTTGTCGATGATAACACAATTCATCGAGGGGCAAGGATGGTATTTCTCATCATGAATTCAATTGATATCTCGGAAGAAGTAAAATGTTGACGATGATCACGACACACTTGTCGAGAGGTTTCTTGAAGATGTAATCGATCGGCAATGACATCAAGTCAAAGGAATGGTGAAGCGAAAAGTTATTGGAACCAAGGGTACGACACAAACTCCAAACCAAGCTTGTTGTTGGAGGTGAAACGATAAGATGAGGAAGATCGACATAAGCTTAGCTCATCATCGAAAGTTGTGCTCCACGGTTAAGGACCAGGTAGCACAGTTAAAATTTAGCATGCTAATGATATAGCCGATCAGGCTAGGAATGACTTAAATGATTATTAAACTCATAAGCAATGAAAATTACTTAGAGTTATTGAATCGAAGTGTGGAATTGATTCACTTATCGGTGTCCTTGAGGGGTTCTAACAACTCAGAACCCGTTGGAAAAATGGAATCGGCAAGAATATTAGTTGATGAAGAACTCATAAGAAGTTAAGTAGTTCCTTGCCATTCTTGAGATACCAGGGGGTAATACTCGACGACAGACCAAAGTAGAGGTTGGACGGGGGTATTGCTCTGCAGAGGACAAGTGCTTAAACTTGCACGAGAAATGGTATTTAAAGGAGAACATGGTCAGAACCACGATTGAAAAAGGCCAGATCCCAGATATAAGATGAACTTATACCAAGGGAATAATTAATTTTAAAAGAAGCTTCGATGAGAAGATCTACATCGTGTCCATGGGCATGAACACAAAGTTCAAGGTCGACTCCCACTTCTCCAATGCATATCCTTTCATTTACTTCTCGCGTTCGATGAAGTTGTAGTGTTGAAATTTTATATGGCAAAATACTAGAAGAGTATGACTCGTGAAAACTTTCGAGTTCACACATATTAAGGAAGGCATAGGTTCAAGCCATCGGGGCTTCTTAGAACATATACCACGAACTTCAGAAGTAAATAACACAAGCTCAAAAGTAGAGTATAGTTATCAAGCAGAGGATACAAATTACCAAATGCATTATGTATCCATGGAAATGATCACAAGGTTATTGAATATGAAGGACACTCTCGGATAATAACCCAACAAGGGGTCTTGTGGTCTACAATCGAGCTGATGCGAGTATCGGTACTCTATCAGAGGAAGAAGGAACGAAAGGGCATCGGACTATAAAAACAACTGAGTAATTCAAAGCTCAAATGCAAAGGAATTATCATTTCCAAATCAAGGGATCAGAAGCCAATGGTCCCACTATATCGAGCCTATATCGAGGTGCTGGTTACGTAGAACAAATTTCCTGGAGTCCATGCTCAGCCCTCCTCTATCTCCCTTCTCAGCCAGCCAGCAGACGCGTGGAGCCCATCGTCTGTTTGCTCACATGCGGTCCCACAGTTTAGTGAAAACGCAAGAGGACCCACTGAACCTGCACATCTTTCACCTCGACGTGTTGGTGATGAAAAACAAATCCAATAAAGATCTTCCGTGGCCGCTTTTGGAGTTACTCAAGAGTAGTAAGATTCTATTTACAGTTTAACCCAAGATGCACATCACGTGGCTTCAACTACCATTCCATTTTCTTGCATGACACGACCTGGATGTTGGATGTCCCACGTGTCGACAAAAGTAGGAAGAACTCGACCAAATCTTCTCCACATTTAGAACGGAGGAGTAGGAAACACGGGAAGCCCTGTGCCTACAGCATACTACGTACAAGCCCACCTCACGCAGTCATGCTATCACCATATTTCTCTGCCTCCGTGCGACACCTAGCTCTAGTTGACCTAACTAGAACTAACTATTGGTTGGCTCTATGTGATGTGGCAACTTCATACTACTACGGATGCTGGCTATACTACTACGACACTAACACTCCAAGAAGTGAGTCGAAAACCATTTATAAATTGAGTTTATGACATGCATATCCAAATGTAATATTCATTACATACAACAAGTCATCAACACACAACGACAACGTGGATACATGTCGGATTATAGATTAGTTCCAACAAAACATTCTAGTAAATACTAAAGTTTTCATCACACAACAAATAACAAGCAATGAAATGAACTTCAGCTCAACCACTCCTCGGCGTTGGAAACGCTTTCTTTGAACCAGAAGAGTTTGTCTCGGAAGGGCCAGCTACTGTCAATCTCGAGACCAACGCAGGACCGATCATCTAGGCTGAAGCATCCTATTTCATGACCCATATTGTGATAGCCACGGTAGGGAAGCATAGCAATGTCTGAGGTATAGATACAGTTGCTTCTCATAAATGGTAGTAACGTTGTGTCAACGGCAGCTGGATCGCCTTTCACCATGATTGGGTAGTTTTGTCCAAGGAAGAGTGAGTTTCCTCCAAGAGTATCAATACTAAACCAGGGAGAAGGTGTTGGCGCTAGCACAGTAGTATCCATCCCGAATACCCTGCAACGGATGTTCGAATAGGTCCGGAGACTGTGACCATGGGAGACAACACCTGCTTCCTTAGTCACATCAGTGGTGCCCTGTATACAGACAAGAAGAGGTGATCCATCGGAATAAGTTGCCACGCGCCACTGAGTAGATGGGTCCTCATGCTCGTGATCATCATCATCGTCATCTCCCCCTTGGTTACAAAAATTTTCAAGTATAGGTGGTGGAATATTCACAGGACCTTGGAAACACAAGAAGGTTAATTAGTAGGGAAACTAGCTAACCCGCATGCATGTGGATGAAAAAATTATAATTACGGTGGAAGCCAAATGTAACGAAGGCATAAGGATTCCATGCAAAAACAATGCCACGAGTGGTGGAAGAAAACACAAGACCCTCGTATTGAATTGCATCACAGTACTCATCCTTGTATAGAAACTGATTTTTGAGCAATATCCATCCAGTCGAACTATGAAGGAAGGCAACAAGCTTGTCGAAGATAGCAACAACTACATATTCCATTAAATCCCAAGAGCGGTCGGGAACTTGACAAATTGCTATCTTCTGTAGACGACAGTCACCATGACCATAGTTGAAAGTACGGTCATAACCGGTGTGCTCAACCTCTGGGCAGTCTGAGATTTTTGAAAGTGGAACCCGGTGACGAGTGTACACATTCACAAGTTCAAACTCACAGTTGGACACAATATAAACAACCCAATCTCCATTTGTGCCTGCCCAAGCCTTATCCTCAAGCGATGGCATATTAACATCACACATATCATTATCAAGCGGCACCAACTTGCACAAGGCGAGGCCCCCGTCATCCGCGCGCTAGTGAGCAAGGTCACGGTGAAGAAGATAGGGGAGATCAAACCGCTCCTGGACCCTTGGGTTTGTTGTAATGATGTTATAAGTTGAGTTGAGAATGGTCTTGAACGAACCTGCCATGCTAGCCAAGGTGATGACGTCACATTGATTAATGAGTTCCTTCACCACGTCATCATTCAGATCGGGGCAAGAATAACGGGGTTGTTTCTGGTCTGTTCCCTCCATGGAGAAGACGATCGAACAATGGCAGAAGGAAGGGTGAAGGCAAATGGAGGAGGGAGGAAGAGCGTGCAACAGCAGTTCCAAATCGAGAGGGAAAGGCGAAGAGTCGGTGGACGGTTGCCACGGTACACGAAGAGGCGCCCCGGCCTACATAGACGCCCATTCGGAAATTTTACAAAAGGACTCGCCGTCGTCTCACTAACATGTTGGAACGGGACCAAATGTCAACGAAGAGGCTAGTGGGGAGCGGACGGTTGCCACAGAGGTCACACACTGACGACAAGGCCGTCCTGTCAGACCTAGCACCCACGCGGGATGGCTTCCGTCCCCCACACGAGCGAAGCCACTTTGCACCCCCACACGGTTGGTCCGCCACGCCGCTAGGCCAACTCCAGCGCGTGCAGCTCGGACGCGCGCTCGCTAAGCCCCCTTTCCCTCGACACCTCGGAGCTACCCAACCACGGCTACGTGTTTTGCGCACCCGGCGGCCGGATTTGGAGCGGATCCGGTCGGGCTTGAGCTCGCCCGGCTGTGGGAGGTCGCGCCGCGCCATGGACTGGCCGGGGACCGGGCCGGAAGGCCCCGGCAAGGCCGCAAGGCCGCATGCAGGTACTGACTCCTCCTCTAGCCGCTTGGATCTACACCGTCGGTGGTCCGCCGGCAGATACATGAATGGCGGTCGGCCGGGCTCGGTGCTGGCCCAAAAGCTCGTCGGCGCACCGTTGCCACTCATTACGTGCGACGACTGCCCAAAGAAGGTCTTGCGCCGCGTGTCTACAACGCCGGAACATCCCGGATGGGTGTTCATCAAGTGCTCAACCGATGGTGTATGTGCTACTTTAGCTTCGGTTGTGCTCTCGGATTAGACTAGTTGTGCTAACTTAAAATTTCATTGTCTAGAATGGTTGCAAGTTTTGGTATTGGGAAGAAGAGTACATCAATATATTGATAGAGCGCAATTTAGTAGATGTTCTAGCACTTTTAGCTAGCATAGAGGCTAGAGATGAGACTAGTGCACTTGTTGATAGCATAGAGGCTAGACATGAGACTAGATGCGAGGAAGCAACTTCTACTTCTTTACACTCGAAGAAGAAAGAAGCACGCAAGATCGAGCCTCCGCAGATCAACAATGAATGCATCGAGAAGGCACTAATCCAACTTACAGGAGCAGTTATGGAAGTTGGATATCTTCTAAAATGTATTCTTGTGGTTCTTGTTTTGTTTGGTCTTGCTTTTCTAGTCAAATTTTGGTGATGTATTTCCATGTATCAAAAATCAAATGATGAAAAAAGATATGTGTTTGCAAAGAAAAATGTACGCAGCCGGGATGCGTCCGCGCGTTGGGCGCACGACCACCGCATCCGAGAAATGGCATGGACACGACCCCATTGCCCTACCCAAACGGACAGAATCCGGGCAAAACGGAGGTCCGTTTGGGGTCGTGCATTGGAGTTGGCCTTACAAGTGGGATCGCAGTTGAGGAAACCGACTATCGGCAAACCCCCACCTCGCCCGCTGCGCGATGGCTGAATTAGAGAAACGGCGAGGTTGAAGAGATAGTTGTAGCACGGACTCCAAGAAACATGGTGTCAGATGGAAGTCGTGTTGGTGGCGTGTGCCATACTCCTGGACGTGAATGCTTATTCTGGCCCATGCCACCCTACTACATATATCGAGGATTCAAGGTGTTGGTTATGTACAGCGAACACATTAACATATGGCCCACCTCACACTGTGGCCAAATTTCCTGGAGTCTGTGCTAGGTTAAAAAGTGTTCTTTGTGAGGGTGGGTGGCTGGTCTCAAGTTTAAAACTTGTTGTATTACGTATACGTAGATGTAGAGATAGTGCAATAGTTTTGAAAGTTTGAACCCAAACATCATAATGCAATTTCTACTGGACTCATCCGAGAACCTAGGATGATGGGATTCGCAGCTACAGTAAAAACACCCGCCCGACGCGTGAAGCATGTGAAGCTAGTACAGATAGTAGTAGTACTATTGTTGATTGGACTCATCCGATAACCTGTTGCAATGCATGTACAATTATGTATTCGGAAAATATTTTTTGCCTCGTTGCAGCAGCCACTCAGATAAGCGACTCGAAAGCCATTCATAAATTTAGTAAGTTTATCACAGGCATATCATTTTATTACATACAACAGGTCATGAACCCACAACGACAACGACGATACATTCTAGTAAATACTAAAGTTTTCATCACACAACAAATAACAAGCAATGAAATGAACTTCAGCTCAACCAATCCTCAGCGTTGGAAACGATTGCTTTGAACCAGAAGTGATTCTGGGAAAGGGCAGCTACTGTCAATCTCGAGACCAACGCAGGACTGATCATCCAGACTGAAGCAACCTATGTCAGGACACATATTGTGATAGCCACGGTAGGGAACCATAGCAATGGCTGAGGTATAGATACAACTGCTTCTCATAAATGGTAGTAACGTTGTGTCAACGGCAGCTGGATCGCCTTTCACCATCATTGGATAGTTTTGTCCTAGGAAGAGTGAGTTTCCTCCAAGAGTATTAATACTAAACCAGGGAGAAGGTGTTGGCGCTAGCACAGTAGTATCCATCCCGAATACCCTGCAACGGATGTTGGAATAGGTCCGGAGAGTCCGACCATGGGATACAACACCTGCTTCTTAGTAACATCAGCAGTGCCCTGTATACAGACAAGAAGAGGTGATCCATCGGAATAAGTTGCCAGGAGCCACTGAGTATATGGGTCCTCATGCTCGTGATCATCATCGTCGTCATCTCCCCCTTGGTTATAAAAATTTTCAAGTATAGGTGGTGGAATGTTCGCATGACCTTGGAAACACAAGAAGGTTAATTAGTAAAGGGAAACTAGCTAACCCGCATGCATGTGGATGAAACAATTATAATTATGGTGGAAGACAAACGTATCGAAAGCATAAGGATTCCATGCAAAAACAATGCCACAAGTGGTGGCAGCAAACACAAGACCCTCGTATTTAATTGCATCACAGTACTCATCCATGTATAGAAATTGATTTTTGAGCAATATCCATCGAGTCGAACCATGAAGGACGACAACAAGCTTGTCGAAGATAGCGACAACACAAGCATTCCTATAACCCCAAGAGCGGTCGGGAACTCGACAAATTGCTATCTTCTGTAGACGACAGTCACCATGATCGTAGTTGAATGTACGTAGAATACCGGTGTGCTCAACCTCTGGGCAGTCTAAGATTTTTGGAAGTGGAACCCGGTGATGAGTGTACACATTCACAAGTTCCCACTCGCAGTTCTACCCAATATAAACAACCCAATCTCCATTTGCGCATGCCCAAGCCTTACCCTCAAGCGATGGCATCTTAACATCACACGTATCATTATCAAGCGGCACCAACTTGCACAAGGCGAGGCCTCCGTCGTCCGCGCGCCAGTCAGCAGGGTCACGGCGAAGAAGATAGGGGAGATCAAACCGCTCCTGGACCCTTGGGTTCCTTGTAATGATGTTATTAGTTGAGTCGAGAATGGTCTTGAATGAACCTGCCATGCTAGCCGAGGTGATGACACCACACCGATCAATGAGTTCCTCCACCACGTCATCTTTCAGATCGGGGCAAGAATAACGAGGTCGTTTCCGACCTGTTCCCTCCATGGAGAAGACGATCAAACAATGGCAGAAGGAAGGGTGAAGGCAAATGGAGGAGGGAGGAAGAGCATGCGACAGCAGTTCCAAATCGAGAGGGAAGAGTCGGTGGACGGTTGCCATGGTACACGAAGAGGCGCCCCGGCCTACATAGACGTCCGTTCGGAAATTGTACAAAAGGACTCGCCGTCGTCTCACTGACATGTTGGAACGGGACCACATGTCAACGAAACATGGTGTGTAATTTCTCGTGCAAAATGCTATCTGGTCGTGTTGGCCCGAGGTGCCGCATTAGTTATCGACCTTTATTTTTTTAATGGCGTGTCGTTTAGTTTTGAAGCACGACTAACTGGTACTGTGTGCAGAAAAAATATAAACTACTCTACCACTACTCCACCTCTAGTACTAGTAGTATAAAAAAGATATATAGGCTGGAGATTCAGCACTTTCTTGCTAAGGGTTGCCCACTTCCTTCTCACACTACCACCCTCTCTCCAGATCTAAAAAAGATGGCCTCTCTCTCCCTCCTCACCAGTGGTCACAGATCCGCCGAGGAAGAAAAGGACGTGCAGCGTTGACGCACTCGTCGTCGGTGAGCGAGGTCACGCACTGACGACAAGGCCGTCCTCTCAGACCTAGCGCCCGCGCGGGATGGCCTCCGTCCCCAAGCTCGTTGCCGTAGTGTGTGCGGAGGACGACGACCACGAGCGAAGCCACTTCCCGCCGACCCTCAGGTATGCTTCCTCTTTTTGAACCATACCCTTGTTCTATTGCCCCATCTGCCACATCACTGCATGTGGATCTTTTTCCACTCCACCATCTTCCCAATTTGCTATCCTCTGCTCTGCTGGTCACGCAGACGAAAACCTAACTTGCACTATTAAAGGAAACCCTACTTCATGCAGACTAATCCATGTCTGGGTTGAATAAGGAAAGGAAGGGAGACTGTACTATCCAAGACACTAGGCATCGAACCCGCATCTAGGTTGAAAAGGGGAAAATCAGTAGCGAAAGAGAACAAAAATGGGACATAATCCACATATGCTACCTAGATATTTGTTGCTCTGGGCAACCATACCTCCCTCACCACTCTATGCGTCCGTGGAGGTACATCGTACTGGTGCGCCCACTGTCCAAATGGGCCTCTCATACTCCTATTGCCACTTTTTTTGCTGTTAGTATAACGCCAGCGGTCAAGTCAAGCAATGCTACTGCTAAAGTGATGCCGCATTTAACTAATGCCTCATCCACTGGATTATTTCAGGGTTAGCTGTTGATTGTGGATGTATTAAAGATTTTTCAGCTAAGGCATTCTAATGCTGTTGCACAGCTAGTATACCAATGATGAATCTTGTTACTACCTTCAGATTTTTGCACTGTTAATGCTTATAGATTACATACCTCACTTTCATGAGATAACTCAATTTCTTTTGTACAGTGTCAAGAGGAAAGGTCAAGAGTGGGCACCTCCTCCTCCATTTATTCTCTTGATTCGTTCGATCAAGTTTTTATGTTTGATCGATTATCAAGATTGGGATAGCAATTTTTAGGTCCCCTTGAGTTCGAAATGATATTTACCTTGAAGGTACATGGTTTGCAATTTTTCTATACTGTCATTAGTTAATAATGCTAGTTACCTTCAGCCTTTTGTATTTGGTTTAATGCTCTTGCACAGCTAGTATACCAATGCTGAAACTTGTTACCTTTACATTTTGTATTGTTAATTCTTATAAAAATCTTCCAGTGCTAGAGCTTATGGAAATCTGTTCAGTAAAACAATTGTACTATACCCTGTAATAAAATAACTACTCTACTGTTGCACTAGCCACTGGATTAGTGTATATTTGTACTATTCAAATGGTGTTGCATTAGCATATGGACATATATAAAGTGTGGCAAGCTTTCCCAGATATGTGCTCAAGAAAACTACTACCTATTTTCTAAATACTAGACGTTTGGGTACTTTAAATTGAATTACGAAAACGTCTTATATTAAGGAACAGAGGGTGTAGAGTTCACTCAAATTATCCCGGTAAATCTAGTCACACCTTTGTCAAAATTAATGTTCATTATGTTATCGAAGGAGGTCTGTATGTTTGTCTCTAATGCCTGTCGACTACATACCTGACATCATGATGTAATGATAAGTCATTTCCTTGTGTACAGTGTCACTGAATTGTCAAGCCGGTGATGGCATTTTATTTTAGTTGAACTGCACAAAATATCCTTAAAAGAAGAGGAAAGGTCAGGAATGGCTCAATTTTTCAGAAAAAACTATGTATGCCTTCCTGACATCAGCCGCTGTTGCCTTATTTATGTGGTTAGAAACATTCTTGCTACCTTTTCCCATTAATAAATTGGAATGCTTATATTTGTGAGTCTATGCTTCAACTAGTGCCACTTTTATAGTAATCACATTTTCAATATCTATGCAAACAGGGATGCTCGATTTTAGTGGAACTGCACAAAAAGTCCAAATGGTTCAACATTAGGAGCATGTTTTCTTCCAAACCTTTATATCCAATTGGTGGCACTATGAGCTGTTCATTACGAAGGTACATGGTTTGCTACTATCTTGCTACTCTTTTTGTACTGTCATTAGATAGTAATACTAGTGGTTTGCATGTGAATTTATTGGCAGGGTGGAACTACATTGGAGGTGCAGGACAGGATTCAATGATTGGATGCTCAATTTCGGTTGTATCATTTCACCTCTTCCATCACTGCGAACATGGATATCCTTGGTCTGATGAAGAATAAGCGCTATATTTCTGCTATGAACCAGCAAATCAATTCAGTATGAAATTGTCCAGGGCAAAACATGACTGTATCAAATTTTCCAGTGCAAACATGACAGATGCTAAGCGGAAGAGACGTGTTTAAACCAAAAATACAAGGTGGGGTATATGTTTACTAGCTGCATGATATTTGTGCAGACAGAGATGTCTACCCATTGCTATTTGACAAACAAACAAAGTGACCGCAATTTTGGTTGAACTGCACAAGAGAATAGTATAGTCACTGCATGAAGTGCCATTTGAAAATAGACACAGAAAGATTGGATAGTCACTTCATGGACTGCAGAAAAGTAGTACTGTACTATTTATTGGCCAACACTAGGTGCTTCATTGCTTTTGGAGCTTCAGTGCTTTATTGGCCAACATAGTCACTCCAGCTGTTGGTGAAACTAGTTACGTTTGCAAGAGGAATTGTAGACTTCACAAACAAATTTTTCTTTCACTCTGTACTGAATGTTGGCCAAGAGAAGCATCCATGTTAGTAGGAAGAACATATGTTTTTTCTAGATCTTCACTTTTGGAGCTACATATTTGTATATGATCTGTGAATCATTGAGATGCATTAACATGTTGATCTTATGTATGGGAATCGTACTAGTTGGTTTTGAATTTGGGCTACTAATGTGAACATATTACAATGCCAGGCCTGTGAGTCTCGTGTGAACATTTCGAACGGATCGGCTCTTACTGCTGTGCACAGCATGATCCTTATTTCTGTGTTCTCAGTGTTTACAAGTTACTAATAGTTCCTTATTTCTGTCCGCTCAGTGTTTACAAGTTACTAATCGACCACTAGCTAGCCTACTAATGCGCTCCTGGCAGTTTTAGTTGCGACGCAAGATCTGAAGTGGCAGTTTTTTGAATAAAAATGCCTTCCCCTGAAGAAAATGACAGGCTGCTCTGAAGAAAATGCCATGCAAATCTGAAGAAACTGCCAGCAAAACGTTCGCAAATGCCGTATCTCCAAGCGAACGTTCATCGGCTAATGCGATCATACACGTACACCATCCGACCTACTCGATCCTAGATGTACACTATCTGACCTACTCGATCCTACACGGATAAATAGAGGATCACACACGTACTACCTCTTTCCGGTTTGCAGGGCTCAATTCAAAAAACGACCTACTCGATCCTACACGAATAAATAGCGGATCACGCACGTACTACCTCCTTTCCGGTTTGCAGGGCTTAATTCAAAAATCTCACCAACCAAGGTAGATAATGAGTGGTGGATTCATTTTTGACAAGGAGGGAGTATGAAAGTGCAAGTGACACTTATACTATATTTTGGTGTGATGACAATGTGGTTAGTTGAACTAATATCGGTTGCTTAAGTTTATCTCAGGATATTGGTTCTAAGTGCCCACGATGGAGATGTGCGACCCCCCCATTTCAAAAAGGGCAAAGGCGTGGTCTTTCGACGCTTCGAAGGTTTTAGTTTTGGTTTGCTTCGAGTCGTAGGAAAGACCGCACTATTAAGAGGGGTTTGTGTGGATGAAAGTCGTGTGGGAATGCCATTGCCGAGCCTTACTCTCTTATCCTTCCCACTCCGACCACCTAAAGAACCTAGTGTGTGTGCTGTGGTACTCAGAAAGCTTGCAACAGAAAGTTACTGGGTACCCCGTGCGCACGGGGTCCTTTGACCCCCGTGCGCACGGGGTACTGCGTAACTCTCTGAGTACCCCGTGCGCACGGGGTCTTTTGACCCCCGTGCGCACGGGGTACTGCGTAACTCTCTGAGTACCCCGTGCGCACGGGGTCTTCTGACCCCCGTGTGCACGGGGTGGTGTGATAGTCTCTGAGTACCCCGTGCGCACGGGGCTGACTTAGCCCGTGCGCACGGGGTCCAACGGGCAGAAATCCCCACCAGCTCAAGAACACTATATATAGGGCCTTCTTCCACCTCCAACCCTTAACCCTAATGTCTTGTTGAGCTCCACCATTGCTACACCCCATTTTGCTCAATACTCTCAATCCCTCCACCCAAACTTGTTGAAACTTTGGGGATTGGGAGAGCAAGACCCGATCTACAACTTGACCAAACCAAATCGCGTTCCCCGCAACATTTCTTCCCCATTGACTTGTTACTCTTGGAGCTTGGGCTCCTAGGCGGTTAGAGGTTCCTCCGGAAGCTTCCTTGCTTGTGGTGTGCTCCGGAGAAGTTTGTAAAGGTGTGGTGGTCGCCTTCAAGACCAACCCCGAGTGGTTCGAGGCTCATCCGTTGGGGGTGACTCGAAGGAGAATACGGTGAGCCTTCGGTGGCGTTCCGCAAGCTTTGGCTCCGGCACCGCTCCAAACGGAGAGTAGCTCTTCCCCAAGGAAGGGTGAACTTCGGGTTAAAATCCGCGTCCTCGTCTCACTTGTGGTTAATCCTTTCCCGCACCTTACTTTGTGGTTGTTTGCTTGTTGGCTTGCTAATTAGTTTGTTGCCTAGCATATTTATCTTGGAGCTTGCTTGTCATATAGGTTGCATTCACCTAGTTGCATATCTAGTGAACTCTTTTATCCGCTAAGCCTTAAAAACGACAAGAAAGATTAAAATTTGTAGTCTCCTATTCACCCCCCCCTCTAGTCGACCGTATCGATCCTTTCAATTGGTATCAGAGCCTCGTGCTCTAATATAAGGTTTTACAACCTTAGAGGATATGGTCGATCTAGGGAATGAGGGAGGTGGCACACCCGTTGCGGAGGATGGTCAAAACCAACCCCCCGCCACGGCCGAGGCACTTGGTGCTCCTGTCGTTGCTCCCGCCGCTCCTACTAACCCGAGTGTCCCCTTGACCGCGGCCGATCTTCTTTCAATGTTTGCGGACCTCAAAGTCTCTATGTTGAAAGAGGTTCGGGCCTCGGTCAAGGAGGAAATTGATGCTCGCTTAAAGCCATCAACGTCCGCATCAAACTCGTTTGATCCAAATGAGGTTCATGATGCGGATGACTCGAGGGAACCTCTTGCTTCTCCGGCTCGTACTCAAGTTCCCAAGTACAATGCCGTGGAACCCTTTTACTCTCCTCAACCCTTGCAACATCCCCGCATTAATCCTGTTGGGCCTCCGCCCCCTTTGAAAGCTAATGCATTTGCTAAGTGGAAGCTAGATATGGAGTCTCACATGCGCAGTGCTTCAACTCAATTGTGGTGGATTGTGGTCAATGGATTCAACCCCAAGGACCCAATGAATCTCACTCCAAGGGAAGCAGTTGACGACCAACTCAATGCTACCGCACACAACATGCTTCGCACCGCTGTGACTGAAGACTATAGTGACTCCATTGCTCTTCTCAAAACCGCAAAGGAAATTTGGGATTGCCTTGAGGAGGCTCTTGAAGGAGATGAAGCAATTCGAAGATCTCGGTTGGCTTTGCTCAAGCAAGAAGTCAATCTCTTTGTGAGGAATGAGGGTGAGTCCGCAGAAGAGGTTTACCGAAGGTTGAAGTCCCTTGTGCTCAACTTGAGAACCTTTGGGTGCACTTGGGCAAATGATGATTTCATCAAGGACAAGTTCATCGATGCTATGGTTCTCACGGAACATACCATGGTCATGATGGTTCATCAACGTCCGGACTATCACAAGTTGACCGCGGCTCAAGTTGTTTCCACCTTCTCTACCCATGTTCTTTTGGAAACCAAGTCCAAGAAAACATTTGCAATAGCTCAAGCAACCAAGAACTCCAATCTTGCTTTGAAGGCCAAGAAAGTGATAAGCCAACCCTCAAGGGAGGAAGAAGTGAGTGAAGAGATATGTGAGGAGGATAATGACACCTCGTGCCCGGCAAATGATTTTGCAGAAGACTTGGCTCTCTTAGTCAAGAAGTACTCCGGGACCATGGCAAACAAAGGAAAAAATCTTCAAGGAAGATCTTTTGGAAGAAGGAAATGCTACAATTGTGATAGCCCAAGACACTTTGTTCATGATTGTCCGTATGAGAGACGTGAAGACAAGTCCGAGAAGCTTGTGCTTAAGAAGAAGAAGTTCACCAAGTTTGCAAAGAGGAAGGATGACAAGGCTCTTGTTCATGAAGAATACATGTCTGGAGATGAAGATGACGGTGATGATGATCAAGTGGGCACGGCCGCCTTTGCCATGCATGCCACTACCTCCTCCTCCACCACCGACCTCTTCGACTCTCCAAATGAGGACAAGCCGTTCACTCATCGGTGCCTCATGGCCAAAGAGGTAAAAACAAAGTCCAAATCCAAGAAACCCGACAACTACACTCCCAATGTCTCATGTGAGATAGTGGAGGATGAGTGTGAGGAGGGTGTGGATAATGATGAGGAATCCTTAATGGCTTTCATGAAAACTCTTCATGGTGAAGCTCGTGCTCGTTTTGGCGATCTCCTTAAGTCACTTGCCGAACGCGATGACTTTATTGAGAACGTTGAAAACCTCCTTATAGAGGAAAAAGAGAGAGTTGATCTCCTCGAGCACGAACTTAATGAAGAGAGTGTCATGAGAGCATCACTTGAGGAAGCCTTATCTGCTCATCAAATTGACTTTGTTAAAACCAACGATGCTTTGCAACTTGCTCTTGAGAACAAAGATGCTCTTAACGTTAGAGTTGAAAAGCTTCTAGT
This sequence comes from Triticum aestivum, assembly GCF_018294505.1. Lineage (NCBI taxonomy): Eukaryota > Viridiplantae > Streptophyta > Magnoliopsida > Poales > Poaceae > Triticum > Triticum aestivum. The sequence continues at coordinate 145,730,939 of NC_057796.1, read as the reverse complement.
TGACCATACAAGACTTGTTGAGGAGCATGAGTTCCTTGTGATTAGTTCCAAGGTTGTCAAAGGTGACCTCATTGCCCTCACCGAGTCTTATGCCCAACTAAAAGCTACAACCATTAAGGCTCTCACTTCCGTACCTCATATAGATTTAAATGATGATGCTTGTACGGCTAACTTTGTTCATGATTGCACCTCCCTTCAAGAGGAGAATAAGAAGTTGAAAGCCCAAATTGAGAAAGGGCTTGTATCATGCATCCAAGGGGAGAAAAACCTAAACGACCTCTTGAGCAACCAAAAGGAGTGTGTTGCCAAGGAGGGAGTTGGGTTTAATCCCGCATCTAAGAGTGGTAAGAAAAAGAAGAAGAAGAACAACAAGAAGATCGGTCCGACTCCTTCCCCTCCCCAAAAGGTAGTGTTTGTGCAAGAAGGGCACAAGGAGAAGGAGAAGGAAACGAAGGGTGTTGGGAATGGAAAGGTCATTAGGGACAAGGCCATTCCCAAGAATTTTGCCGGCAAGAACAATCCATCATATGTTCTCATGAGAGGAGATGATGGCTATACCTTTGCAAAATTTGTTGGAACTAACTATGATGATTATGCTTGGACTATTTGGGTTCCCAAGACCCTTGTTGCTAACTCACCAAGACCCATTGCAAAATGGGTACCTATAACCAAAGCTTGATTATTGTAGGACTATGTCTCCGGTGGAACTCAATGGGTGATCGACAGTGGATGCACCAATCATATGACCGGAGAAAGGGAGATGCTTGTGGAGTTCGTTGATTCACTCAAGGCCTCTTCGAACATCTCCTTTGGTGACAATAGCAAGGGCAAGGTATTGGGATTGGGCAAGGTGGTAATCTCTAATGATTCATCACTTTCAAATGTCATGCTTGTCCAATCCCTTCACTACAATTTACTTTCAACTATTCAATTGGCTTGTGCCGGATATGATTCACATTTTGGTGAATTCCATGTGACCGTCTTTAAGAGAAGCAATCTCAAAGTGGTCTTCGTTGGGCATGTTGAAGACAACCTTTACGTGGTTGATTTCTCGAAAGAGAAAACTCATCTTGCAACATGCCTAATGGCCAAGGCCGACGTGGGGTGGCTATGGCACCGTAGGCTAGCCCACGTGGGCATGAGAAATTTACAAGCTCTCTTAAAGGGGGAGCACATTCTTGGACTAACCAATGTGTCTTTTGCCAAAGATCGTCCTTGTAGTGCTTGCATTGCCGGAAAGCTTCATGAAAAAGCTCATAAAGTGAAGACTATCATCACCACCTTGAGGCCCCTTGAGCTTATCCATTTGGATCTATTTGGGCCTCCAACATATGATAGTTTGGGAGGGAGGAGGTATTGCCTTGTCATTGTTGATGACTTCACAAGATATACTTGGGTGTTCTTTCTCAAGACTAAAGATGAAACTCAAGAAACCTTCATCAACTTTGCCAAAGAAGCTCAACGTCAACATAACTGTGAGATCAAGGCAATCCGAAGTGACAATGGCACCGAGTTCAAAAACTATACAATGGATGAATTCTTGAGTGAAGAGGGGATAAAGCACCAATATGCCGCACCATATACTCCCCAACAAAATGGTGTTGCGGAGAGGAAGAATAGGACTCTTATTGAGATGGCTAGGACCATGCTTGATGAGTACAAATCACCATACAAACTTTGGGCAGAAGCCATCAACACCGCGTGCCATGCTTCAAACCGGCTTTATCTTCGCAAGCTCAAGAACAAGACCCCTTATGAGCTCCTAATCGGGAGAAAGCCCAACGTCAAATACTTTCGGGTATTCGGTTGTAAGTGTTTCATTTTAAACAAAAAATCCCGGTTAGCTAAATTTGAGTCTAGAACTTATGAGGGCATATTTGTTGGATATGCATCAAACTCTCATGCTTACCGAGTTCTCAATAAATCCACCGGGTGCATTGAGGAAACGGTAAATGTGGAGTTTGATGAAGATAACGGCTCCCGTATGGAGCAAATTGTTCCTAGTGTTGTAGGTGATGAGGTTCCTTCACAAGCTATAAGGACAATGGGGATAGGCCACATTCTTCCACAAGAAACACCCCATGTCCAAGTAGAAGAAGAAGGAGTAAGAGCCCCTCTTGAGGATTTTCCACAAGGGAAGTCATCACCGACACCACTTGTACAAGATGCTTCGGGAAATAATGAACCTATCCAAGAACAAGATCAAGTCCCTCATATTCCTGAGCAAGATCAAGAGCAAACTCTTCCAAATAATGAAGAACCAATCGTTGAGGCTCAAGATCAAGCTCAAGGTCATGATCAAGATCAAGATCAACCCCAACCACAAGTGTCTACATCGTCATCACTTCCTACTGAGCAAGAACTTGTGGTTGCAAAGAGAAGAGTGTCTCCAAGGCTAAAACAATCCCAAGGGCAAGCTTCTTCATCAAGTCCAAAACCAAGTGAAGAAGAGCTTGACCGCAAAGAGCAAAAAGTGGCCGCCAAGCTAAAACATCTTCAACACCTCACCGAGAACATCTACGGAAGCATCAAAAAGGGGGTAACTACTCGTAGACGTTTGGCAAACTTTTGTGAATATCACTCGTTTGTCTCTTGTGTTGAGCCCCTTAAGGTGGAAGATGCACTTGACGATCCGGATTGGATAGATGCCATGCATGAAGAACTCAATAACTTCACCTGCAACAAAGTGTGGACCCTTGTAGAAAGACCCAAGGAATTTCATAATGTCATTGGAACAAAGTGGATTTTCAAGAACAAACAAGATGAACATGGACAAGTAATAAGGAACAAGGCAAGGTTAGTGGCACAAGGTTTCACCCAAGTTGAAGGTTTGGACTTTGGTGAAACTTTTGCCCCCGTTGCCCGTCTCGAATCCATTCGCATCTTGCTTGCTTATGCCTCTCATCATGATTTCAAATTATATCAAATGGATGTTAAGAGCGCATTTCTTAATGGTCCTCTTAAGGAGTTGGTGTATGTCAAGCAACCTCCCGGTTTTGAAGACCCCGATCATCCCTCTCACGTTTATGAACTCCATAAGGCACTCTATGGACTCAAACAAGCACCTCGTGCTTGGTATGATCACCTTACGGCGTTCCTAAGCGAGAAGGGGTTCCAGATTGGGGTAATAGATTCCACTCTCTTTACGAAGAGGGTAAAAGGAGAGTTGTTTGTCTGCCAAATATATGTTGATGATATTATCTTTGGGTCCACTAACCATGCTATTAACGTTGAGTTTGAGAATCTTATGACTAAGGAATTTGCGATGAGCATGATGGGAGAGTTGAAGTTCTTTCTCGGTTTTCAAGTGAAGCAATTGAGAGGCGGAACCTTCATCAATCAATCTCGTTATATCCAAGACATGCTCAAGAGATTCAAAATGCAAGATGTCAAGCCAATGAAGACACCCATGCCCACAAATGGTCAACTTCATCTTGATCCAAATGGTAAAGAAGTGGATCAAAAGGTATATCGCTCTATGATCGGTTCCTTGCTTTACCTTTGTGCATCTAGGCCAGATATTATGTTGAGTGTGTGTATGTGTGCAAGATTTCAATCCGCTCCTAAGGAGAGCCACTATTCGGCAGTGAAAAGGATCCTTCGATATTTGGTTCATACCCCAAACTTGGGCCTTTGGTATCCCAAGGGATCATCATTTGAGTTAATGGGTTACTCGGATTCGGATTGGGCCGGAGACAAGGTTGATCGCAAGTCCACTTCCGGTTCATGTCAATTCCTAGGGAGGTCGTTGGTAAGTTGGTCTTCAAAGAAGCAAAATTGTATATCTCTCTCCACAGCCGAAGCCGAGTACATTGCTGCCGGAAGTTGTTGTGCTCAATTATTATGGATGAGGCAAACTTTGATGGATTATGGTGTCAAATGTGACAAAGTGCCTCTTTGGTGTGACAATGAAAGTGCCATCAAGATCGCCGAGAATCCGGTTCAACATAGCAAGACCAAGCATATTGAGATTCGCCATCATTTCATTAGAGATCATGTGGCCAAGGGAAACATTGAGTTACTCCATGTCAACACCGAGAATCAACTAGCCGACATCTTCACCAAGCCCCTTGAAGAAGCAAGATTCCGCGAGTTAAGGCATGAGCTAAATATCGTGGATATTAGTAACTTGGGATGAAATTCTTGCTCATACACACATACTCATGTATTATCTTGCTTAGATGTAGGCACATGTCTAGGGGGAGCTAGCTCAACTCATGAGCTATCTTATCCTAGAAGTGCATAAAACAAACACAATCTTTCACATAAGCCACTTTAGGTGGTACTTGTGCTTCAAAGATGGGTATTGGTCTTGGGCCCAAGGTTCATATCTTCGCGGTGCCATACCAAGTAAACTCAAACGTGGTGGCCTCGGCCACCGCCCTCTCTTGAGGGTTGTGTCCGTGTTTGTTTCGCGTGTGTGGTGTGTTGTTTTTCGTGTCTTTTCTCTCTTTTTCTTGGTGGGTTTTTCCCGCTTCTCTTTTGGTACAAGTGCTCCACATATGCCCTTCTCGTAGTGATAGGACTTTCCTCGCAGCGTGTTCAGAAATATAGACCGAGTGTTTTGTGAAGTAGGGGTAAGAGTCTACACTCAGCCCTGTATTCAAAAATTCACTCATGTCAAAGTTCCTGAATACCCCGTGCCCACGGGCTCTGTACCGTGCGCACGGGGCCCCCGTGCCCACGGGCTCTGTACCGTGTGCATGGGGTCTGCGGTTTTTGGCCCTAAAGAGGTGGGGCGGGGGGGGGGGGCTCGGGTTCATTCCCACCCATTCGCCCCCTCCACTCCCCAGGAAACCTCCAGCGCCGCCGCCGTCGCCTCCGCTCGCCGGAGCTCCTCCGGGCTTCGTCGGGCTTCTTCCTCCGTGGATCTGCATCAGATGGGTTCCTCCTCCGGTTGGTCCTGTCCTCTTGATTTCTCTCCATTAGTTCCTATCTAGTTTATAGCTTTAGGGTTTCCTCCATAGTTTCGTTTGGCCTAGACTTTTGTTTAGACAGAATTCGATGTGCATAGGTCCTTTGGTCTCTCTGCTCCACCCACTCCCGGATTTCGATCTGGAAGTGGCTACCGCTGGGAGACCCCCGTGTCCACGGCGTGTTTGACTCCCGTGCGCATGGGGCCCCGTGTCCACGGTCCTGTACCATGCGCACGGGACCCCCGTACCAACGGGGTCTAAACTCCCGTGCGCACGGGCTATCCAGGAACTTTTTGCCTGGATTCTGTCTAACTCCTTGCCATCCATCTTGCATTTGTACTCATTTTTGTTTCGTGCTTTGTGTTGTTGGGTGTTTGCGTGTGTTTCAGACTCCGCTGACAAGAGGTCTGAGCTTCGTCTCAAGCGTGCAAAAGGAGGATCAAAGGACTACACCATTGCTCGTCGTTAGCCGTCTGAAGGCATGGGTCAGGGGTCTGGGTCAGGTCAGGGCCATGTTCGCCGTGCTGCCTCAAAGCGGCCCGTTGTTGAGACCTCCGATAATTCTGAGGAAGATTATGACTCGCAAGATGATGCTTACTATGACAACCCCAACGTTGATGATGAGATAGAAGAAGAGGATGATCGTGTTGAGGAAGATGAAGAAGAGGAAGAGGTGTCTAGTCCCGAGCAAGCCATTCCGGGTGGGCACGACCTCCGGAATATGCCCCTTGCCAAGTGGACCAAGCCAGAGATCTGGGTTGAGAGACAGAGCCATCCTTATGCAGCTGCCACTGGTATGGGAGTGGATCCTCGCTTCAAGAACGAGTTTCAGCAAAGGGTCTATCATGAGCTTCTTATGACCAAGTCAAAGAAGTTTGCTCCTCACAAGCAAGTCAACACTGAGAGTTTGCGCGACAATGATCATCTGTATCCCGGTGTGTACTCCGCTCTTGGCAGATTGGGTCTTATTCCGTTTGTCACCTTCAACCATCCCTATAATGAAGATCTAGTGATGCAGTTCTTTGCCACTTTGTTTTTCTCCAATGACTCTGCTCGCACCCTCACTTGGATGTCTGGAACGCATCGGTGCTCGGCTCCTATGGCAAAGTTCTCTGAGATCATTCCCTACCCATTTATGGATGCAGAGGCTGTTTCTGATGAGTTTGGCATTGTTAGGGAAAGTGGGCAGCGCACTAAGGATGAGATTGCCTTTGCTTACAAACAAGAGAAGTCGTTTGTCACTGGGTCAATCAAAGATCTCTTGCCCCTCTATGACACCATGCGCCATATCCTGAGGTATACCCTCACTCCAAAGGCCGGGGATTCCCATAACATTCGGAGCGCCATGCTAGATGTCTTTGTGTATCTTCATCAGAAGAAGAAAGTGGATGTTCTGGATTTCATGTACTATGAGCTTCGTCGGTGTGTGCAAGAGAACAAGTCCTTGATCTATGCTCCATTCATACAGGCTTTGATTGAGACCGTGTGTCCTGCAAAGTACATTGCCTCTTTCAAGACCTCTGTTCCTAAGCGCAACTCCAACTGGACCCCGGCTGCTCCTGCTCCTTATGTGCCTATCAAGAAGGGGCGCAACCCTAGGCCTGAGGATCGTGCCACTTATACTCCAGGCATGTCCTCTACTGCACGGATCCCTCGTGGTAAGGCCAAGTCTGTTGGTTCTGAGGCCATCTTTGCCAGGGGAGAGAAGAAGTCTCTGTTCAAGACCTTGAGCAACATGTTCAAGATGTGCCAGTCGATTCAGCGTCGTCAGATCAAGGAAATCAACAAGGAGAAGCTTGTTCGGCGTGAGCAGAAGGCAGCAAGGGCTGCTGCTGGTGAGGAGGTCGGTCCAGGTTCAGAGGACAACGACAGTGAGGCCACTGCTCGATCTTTCCCGATGGCCGGGTGGCATTTTGATGATGATGATGATGCCTCGAGTGCTCCTCCTCTTGTCTAGTGGGTCTGGGTGTCGCCATTAGTCTCCTTTTTGTTGTCTTGATGACAAAGGGGGAGAAGTGGTGTGTTCGTGGGGTGTTTTGTGTGTCGTTGAGATCTCATGCCTCGTGTTCGTGGGGTGTTTTGTGTGTGCGTTGAGATCTCAAGCCTCATGTTTCTTGCTGTTGGTTGGTTTTAGTTGGCTTGAGATACTCTTATTTACTTTCCGTTTGTGTGGTTGTGTGAGCCTCTCAGTTATAGTTGTGAGACTCTAGCTTTATCATTGGACCTATTGCAAATTATCTCCTTATGCTTATATTGGGTCTCTCATTATTTGCTCACCACTCTTTGTCATGAGATCTAGGCACCGTTATAAGTTTATTTTGGTTAATCTCATGACTTACCTATAGTGATCTTGGTAGAGCCTCCTATGTGTGTACTAGATGCACTCTTGTTTTCAGGCTCACATATAGGGGGAGCTATCATGATCATTATCTGTCCCATGGCTTTTTATTTGTTTATCCTCTATGCCATGTTCTAACCACATTGTCATCAATGCACCAAAAAGGGGGAGATTGAAAGTGCAAGTGGTACTTATACTATATTTTGGTGTGATGACAATGTGGTTAGTTGAACTAATATCGGTTGCTTAAGTTTATCTCAGGATATTGGTTCTAAGTGCCCACGATGGAGATGTGCGACGCCCCCTCATTTCAAAAAGGGCAAAGGCGTGGTCTTTCGACGCTTCGAAGGTTTTAGTTTTGGTTTGCTTCGAGTCGTAGGAAAGACCGCACTATTAAGAGGGGTTTGTGTGGATGAAAGTCGTGTGGGAATGCCATTGCCGAGCCTTACTCTCTTATCCTTCCCACTCCGACGACCTAAAGAACCTAGTGTGTGTGTTGTGGTACTCAGAAAGCTTGCAACAGAAAGTTACTGGGTACCCCGTGCGCACGGGGTCCTTTGACCACCATGCGCACGGGGTCTGCGTAACTCTCTGAGTACCCCGTGCGCACGGAGTCTTTTGACCCCCGTGCGCACGGGGTACTGCGTAACTCTCTGAGTACCCCGTGCGGACGGGGTCTTCTGACCCCCGTGCGCACGGGGTGGTGTGATAGTCTCTGAGTACCCCGTGCGCACGGGGCTGACTTAGCCCGTGCGCACGGGGTCCAACGGGCAGAAATCCCCACCAGCTCAAGAACACTATATATAGGGCCTTCTTCCACCTCCAACCCTTAACCCTAATGTCTTGTTGAGCTCCACCATTGCTACACCCCATTTTGCTCAATACTCTCAATCCCTCCACCCAAACTTGTTGAAACGTTGGGGATTGGGAGAGCAAGACCCGATCTACAACTTGACCAAACCAAATCGCGTTCCCCGCAACATTTCTTCCCCATTGACTTGTTACTCTTGGAGCTTGGGCTCCTAGGCGGTTAGAGGTTCCTCCGGAAGCTTCCTTGCTTGTGGTGTGCTCCGGAGAAGTTTGTAAAGGTGTGGTGGTCGCCTTCAAGACCAACCCCGAGTGGTTCGAGGCTCATCCGTTGGGGGTGACTCGAAGGAGAATACGGTGAGCCTTCGGTGGCATTCCGCAAGCTTTGGCTCCGGCACCGCTCCAAACGGAGAGTAGCTCTTCCCCAAGGAAGGGTGAACTTCGGGTTAAAATCCGCGTCCTCGTCTCACTTGTGGTTAATCCTTTCCCGCACCTTACTTTGTGATTGTTTGCTTGTTGGCTTGCTAATTAGTTTGTTGCCTAGCATATTTATCTTGGAGCTTGCTTGTCATATAGGTTGCATTCACCTACTGGCATATCTAGTGAACTCTTTTATCCGCTAAGCCTTAAAAACGACAAGAAAGATTAAAATTTGTAGTCTCCTATTCACCCCCCCCCCCTCTAGTCGACCGTATCGATCCTTTCAGAGTACCTCATCTGGATGATTCGAGTGCACTCGTTTGACCATCATGCCGGCGTGCGACCCAGCACGGACGGGACGCACCACTGACGGGACGGGGCGGCACAGTCATAATTTAAGTTTTTCTAGTTTTCCACGTCAAGCCGGCACGCTAAGCCATTCCTGCTCATGCATTGAATTCCGATGACCGCGATGACCATTGCGTTTCCCATGACACGCTGGTTCACGTACCTTCCGCCTATAATTATTGTTTCCCGGGCTTCTCCGGTGGCACCATCACCCAACTCGCCCTATCCTCATAAGCCCCCACCGGCCCGACGTCGCTCGCCACTTATCCTCGCTCTCGCCACGTCTGTCATGCCCCTGCCCGTCCGCGATAGGCGACACCGGAGGCGGTCACCGCAGAAACTAGTGTTCGGTTTTTCACCTGAAGGCAGACGGAGGGAGGAGGCCTTCTATCGGTCTTTAGATGGCAATGCGGAGTATGAGGAGTTGTTGGAGCGCGACTGCCTGGCGGAGGAGCAGCGTATCGCCGATTTGCGCCGCCAGCGGGACATGGAGCAGCAGCGCACCTACGCTCTGAGTCGCGAGCAGAGCACCCGCAACTGGGCCGACTACGTGGAGGCCGGCGCCCGGCAAATAGCCCTGGAGGCTGTCGGGCATGCGCGCGTTCGCGACGCCGAATTTTACTACAAGCTCGTCAAGTGGGTTTCCCGCTTAGAAGTCGAAGCTTCGGTGGACCACGCCGGCATGGAAAGGGCCAATGTGCGTGAGCAACGCGCCCTATCGCACCTCTGGCAAGTCCGAGGCGAGGCGGAAGACGCCGGTGCCGGCGTTTAGCGTGTACCGCAGATGGCGGCCGGCATCGTTTAGTTAGCTAAGAGTAAGTTAGTACTTGTACACTACTAGAGTAATAGTGGGAGTAGATAGTTAACTTGGCTATGATGGTTGTCAACCTAGAAGTTCAGTACTCTATATCTGGATCAGACCTGTTACTTTGCTCTAAATGTTGAACTTTCCGTTTGAACGTATGGAATGGGTTGTTATTTTTTTTAAATGGGTTGTATTTGTCCGCCACGGGTTTAGAGGCTGACTTGTGGGCCTACCAGGTTGACGCGTACACGGTCATGGCAGTACGCAAGCAAGTGCCTCCTTATTTCAAGCCAATAAAAAAGGCTCCTCCTAATGGATTTCTGACATCTGGGTCCCAGGCCATTGTCAACGTAGTCAATAAACAAGAGAATTGCACAACGAGCGGCTGACACCAGGGACCCAACAGCTCGCCTAGTTATTTTTGTTTTGGGTTAATTTGATAAATGCCACTCCAAATCTGGTGATTTCGAGAAATGCCACTGCAATTTCCAAACTTTGAAAAATTCCATTTCATGCATTTCCAGTGGCATTTTTTGAAGTCTGGAGTGGCTTTTTTCAATGTTTGCATAAATTGCAGTGGCGTTTTTCAAAGTTTGCAAAAATTGCAGTGGCATTTTTCAAAGTTTGGAAACTGCAGTGGCATTTTTATGAATGGCCATAATTGGAGTGGCATTTATCTAATTTGTTTTTGAGACGGAAGCAGGGTGTCAACTGGGCTGTCCGGGGCACTCTAGCCTGTCTAGACAGCCTTTTCTTTTATGTTTACCAAAGACCAGCCCAGTAGTTTTTTTCTTTCTTTCTGAAAATGGCTAGCCCAGTTTTTTTGTGATTTGTCAAGTAAGTCACTTTGTCAGGCCTGTTGGGCTGCAAATCTTTTTAAGACGAGGAGAGCTTCATTCGGCTGGCCGAGAAAATGGCCTATCAGCAATGAGAAATGGGTTGTACATTTTTAAAACACATCAAACCGGCAATTAGTTTCTAATTTTTTTTCATTTCGAGATTTTAAATTGCATTGATTTTTATGCGTGGACAATTTGTTGGATTTTATATTGATATACATTTATTTCTAAAATCAGTTTGAATGTGACTCAAAATTTCGGGATTAAAAACAGTTCGGACCACACCGAAATATGCAAAATTTCGTATAATTTTTTAACCGTGGCCACAATATGGGCTATAATGCTGACAAAAAGAATATGGGCTCCAAAAAACCCTTAAGAATTAGAAAATGGGCTGTAAATTATTGGAAATAATGGCAGATTGGTTGTATGTTGTTTTCCACATATTTGAGGCTTTCCTGAAAAAAAGGTTGACGCACAAGCAGTGATTGTTGGATGTCCATCCAACGGCCGTCGTGCTTCTTCAATCTCTGCTCTTCCTGCTCTAGCCGCTCAAACAACAGCCGGTGGGACTGCCTGCTCCCTCCTCCCGCGGCCGGCTATGCTGCCGCGTAGGCCTCACCGCCCCACCATACTCCCATCGCTGGCCTAGCCATCCCTCTACTCACCCACACCTGATGTTATTCTCCGGCGACGGCAGACGAACCAGTAAACTCTCGTACTCCCCTCCACGTGGGAAACAACTGTCGAGTGTTCCCTGGCTCCGTGTCGTTCCCTTCTCCTCGCCGTCGTCCACCGCCCTGGTGCTCTCGGTGCGGCGTGGTCAACGTGGTCAACGACCGACATGCATCTGAAGTGGACTGTACATGGAGAGGCTGACAGCTGGGTCCACGGCCGTACGCAAGGAAATGCCTCCTTATTACGCGCAAAATAATGATTCCTCCACCTGACATCTGGGACCCACCGTAAGGACCTCTGTATTTTGCAAAAAAAAAATCCCGCCGCTAACAGCTCGGATCCACCAGCTATATCTTCGCACGCAAGGAAGTGCCTCCTTATTACACGCAAAAAAAGAATACTCCCCCTGCTAGCTGGGACCCAGCATAATGGGAGGCTGACTTGTGGGCCTACTAAGTTGACAAGGACGGAGGGCTTTGTCAACTTAGTCAATATGAACGATTGTAGCTCAAGTGACCGTACGATGTCCATCCAATGGCCGTAGTGCTTCTTCAACCTCTGGTCTTCTTGCTCCAGCCGCCCAAAGCAGCGCCGGTTGTGCCGCGTGCTCCTGCCTCCCGTGGCCGGCTATGATGTCGTGGAGGCCTCACCGCCCCCTACTACTCCCACCGCTGGCCTGGCCATCCCTCTACTCACCCACACCCCATGTTATTCCGTGGCCACGGCAGCCTCACACCGCAGCCGAACCAATGAACCCTCGTACTCCTCTCCGCGTCGGCAACCACTGCCGCGTCTTCCCCGGCTCCGTGTCGTCCCCATCCTAGGCCTCGCCGTCGTCCACCACCCTGGTGCTCTCGGCATGGCATGGTCAACGTGGTCAAGGAATGACTTCCATCGGAAGAGTACTGTACGTGGAGAGGCTGACAGCTGGGTCCGCGGCCGCAGCAAGGAAGTGCCTCCTTATTATGCGAAAAATAATTATCCCTCCACCTGACAGCAGGGACCCACCAGACGGGCCACTGTATTTCACGAAAAAAACGTTTCCCCCTAACTGCTGGGACCCACCAGCTACATCTTCGCACGCAAGGAAGTGCCTGACAGTCCGGACCCACCTGGTCGAAGCGTACATAGCATTGTCATTCTGGTTGCGAACGTGTACGTACATACTGGTGGATGTAGAGGTGCGCACGTGTCGTAGTAGAGGCACGCACGTAGCATGTACGCGTACGTACAGCAGCCAGGGTGCAAGAAAGAAAATACGGTCACGTACATACATACGGGCGGGGTCTCGAACGCCTACTCGCGCAAATGTACGGCCAGGGCTCGTGTACATGGCTGGGTCAGAACGGAGAAGCTGCCCCGTTGTCGTGTTCATGGGGAGGCAACCGGCTGGGTCGGAACGGAATGCATCGTCGTGTTCATCGGGAGCCAACCGGCTTGGACGAAATAAACGATGGAAACGAGGCCTGGCGTACCACAGAACAGAGGAAACGGCCTTGTGTTCGACCAGCCATGGTCAAAACGGGATGCTGTTCATCAGGAGGGGTCTGGCGTACCGCAAAACGGAGGAAACGAACCTCCTACGGTCGAAACGGGGTCCGGTTGATCGGGAGGGGTGTGGCGTACCGCAAAACGGGACTCCACGGGATACTGTTCATCCACCGTCGACTGCCTCCACGGGCTCATGCTCATCCACCTCCGACCTCCTCCAGCCTCCACCTGCGACTATTCATCCACGGGCTCCTGTTCATCCAGCCTCCACCGCTCCTCCACCGGCTACTGTTCAGCCAGCCCTCTCCACGGGGTCCTGTTCAACCACCCCTCCACGGGCTACTGTTCATCCAGCCCTCCACCGGCTACAGTTCAACCAGCCCTCCATGGGGTCCTGTTCATCCACCGACTCGATCGATTGGGGTACTGTTCATCCAGCGGCAACGACCTCTACTACGACGGGGTCCTGTTCATCCAACCCCCACCGGGAACTGTTCATCCAAACCCCCTCAACTACGCTGATTGTTCATCAAGGGAAGGAGGCAGCAGTGTTCGGTCGGCTTCAGTTAGCAGCAGTAGCGAAGGAATCACTCGGGTTCAGTTAACAACAAGGGATCGATCGATCGCTCGGGTTCAGTAACGCATAGCCTGTAGTGCAATCGCTCGGCTTCAGTTAGAGCCCAAACATTCGCACACACGCGCGTACGTATGAGAGAAACGCGCATCGGTCGGCCCCCGACCACCCACCGTAACCGGGAACTCCCCGATATTTTCCTCGCCCTCGCTTCTACCACGGTTTTTTCCATCATGGACGGTCCAAACAATGTCATGCAGCTGCGTCTCCAGCCCTCCCAGGACGAAAAGCCCATTTTTTGTCATGATTTTTTGTCATAGAAGTGGGAGCCCACCACATCTATGTCGATACCAGGTTTTGTCACAATTATTGTCATAGAAGTGTCATAAGTATGACAGAAAAAAAATTCGTTCGGCCCAAAATGTCACGGATGTGTCTTTTTTTTGTAGTGTGAGGCTCCCGCCAGCAGCGACGCCTGTGTAGATCCCGCACCTGGCAGCGCGGGGTGAAGCGGCGAGCCAGCCCCCACCGGATCCCAGGAACCCGCAGAATCTCGGCTAGACCGCATCAGCGATCTCCCGGATGCCATCCTTGGGGAGATCATTGTAACACCCTGGATTTTGCCCGTTTCTTTTTCCTTTGATTTTCTTGGATTTCTTGATTTGAATTGCTTTTCTGTGGCTATATGGTTCCAAAACTTGGGAAGCTCATGTCTTCCTAGGTTTTATAGTGGCTTGTCATCCTCATTATCATCCCTAGATCATGTCATTTTCATCCTAGCTCAAATCCCAATATTCTTTTATTGGGAATATTCCTTTTCTGATAAAGGAATTATCCTATTTTCCCTAGGTTGTGAAGCAACCCATATTTCTGTCACTCCCAAAATTCGCAAATAATTCTCATTAATTGTTTGGGTCATGTCTTCCACAAATATGTCAAAATCTTTCCTTGGTATCATCAAAGATAATTCACAAATATTCCTTTTCTGATTCTGCCCTAAGTTGTGGTTTGAGAAGGAAGTGTCATCTATCTTTGCTTGATTGACCCCAAACCTTTTGGACATCTTTTCCTGTCCATATAATTGCACCATGCCAAAATTGAACTCAATTTGCTTAGTAAATATTCCTGAGCAATTTTTCAAAGTTCCTGTCTGAGGGAAGTGATTGTGAAAGAAGTACTAGTTAGGAATATACAAATGAGTTGAAATTTTGCAAGGTCATTCATATGATCAAATCATGACTCTCCAACAAATTTGAGCTCATTTAACTCATCTATGTGAGCTCAGCTCCAAATCTTACTTTCTGGTCAGGTTTTCAGTTTGTGAAGCAACCATATTTTATCTTGCTTGATTTAATCTGAAAATTTTTCAGGGCATTCTCCTATTCATATCAACTCTCTCCACCAAGTTTGGGCTCAATCCGTTAAACCATTTGCACTGTGCAATTTTTACAAAATTTTGTCTAGGGAGATGCTATATGAAGCAAGTACCATTTTGGTTCGTCCAAATGGCCTAAAACCTTTTGAGCATCTTCATATACTCAAATCATTGGGCCATGCCCAATTTCATCTCAACTTGCATCTTCATGTGAGTGCATCATCCAAATCTCCAATTCTGACCAGTGGGGCCATTACTACAGCAACTACCCTCTAGAGAGCTCCTCTTCGTCCTATTCTTGGCCAACACAGTCACCTTGGCATGTGATCAAGTCATGCCAAAGCTCAGCCTCTATCTCCTCCTGGATTTGTCCCCCTGCATCACACACACCTTGCTGCCAAAATGTTTTGGATCAACCTAAAAATCACTTCTTTGCCCCTGGACCAAATTCTTTCTGCATTTGGACTAAGGGTATCAGGGTCCATCTACTAGACATGATGTGGCCGATCATCTGGCACCGTGTATGCCAGTTCACGCGGTGACCACGGGTCGCGACCAGCCACACTCGTGCTCTGGAGTGTTCCCGCCCCTGTTCCCATCGCCTTCCTCCTCGTCTCGACGCCAAACCTTGTCTAGGAACTAGCCTGTGCTCGACTGCATCGGCCTGAGTCGCTACCCCGCCCTGCATCGCTACCGTCGCGTGACCGTCGAACTCCCCGTGATGCGTCCGTCCTCTACTCTGTTTTGGCATGTCGGCCGAGCTCTCTAGAGCGTCCCCGAGCCCTCACCGGAGTTCACCTCTGTCCGCCAAGGCCTCCGCGGTTCCTCCTCGGTTCCGGCGAGCCTAGCCCTCTTCTCTCCGTTCCACCACCACCATCGTGTTCTACTCGCTCCGGCGCACCTCCCCCACCTCTTCGTTTTGCCCCGGAGTCCCTCTGGCCGCGTGCTCCTCGTCCGGCCGCCGCCCGTTCCTCTCGGCCGCCTCGTCGTCTCCACCATCCGGAGCTCCTCTCTCTCCCCCGACACCGCCTAGCTCTCCCCCACACTTCAGCGAGTCGCCCCGCCCTCTCGCCCTAGCCTCCCCGTCGCCGGAGTGCTCCTCCTCCAAGGAAAAGGCCGCCGGAGCCCGCCTCTGTTCCTCCATCGCCGCGGTCGTTCGGCTCCTCCCCGGCACTCCCTCTGCATGGGGATGGATGCGGCGCGGTCCCCAGATCTTGCCGGTGGTCGTCGCTCGGCCTGAGGTGGCCTGAGCCGGCCACCACGTCGCCGGCAATATGGCCCCTCCCCTGCCTCTTCTATCCCCCAAGGGGGAGCAGCGGGAGGAAGAAGATGCCCGCGCCTGGCCCCCTCCCCTGCCACTGGGCCTGGCCCATCAGTGGCCCAAGTGCGCCGCTGACGTGACAAGTGGAAGTGCCCCCGCGTCAGTACGTTTTCACTTGCCCGCAGGCGTATTTCCATTTGTACGCTTTCATTTGCCCGAAACGTACTTGTTTCCTTCATCAGCCCAGAATACGTTTTCTAACTCGGAAAGTTTATTTCCTAAAAAGTGTTTCTGTCTTATCCACTCAGGGACCCGGCTGTGAATATTATTTTTACAAAAAAGTCCCTGATCTTCCACCCCTCATAACTTCGCGACCGTAACTCCGATCGAGGTGAAACCAACGCTCACGTCTTCGTCTCGTCGAGCTCTTTCTGTTGGTAACATTTACACTAGGTGGTCCCACGGTGAAAATGACCATTTTGCCCTTGCCTCTAATCAGCTCCCTCCAAGAGAGAAACGTCCGGTGTTTCGTTCCGCGGCTTCACCGCACTTTTTCCGGAGTCTCCGTCACCCCAGGCAAGCCATAACCACCATTTGCACGATAGCCATGCAGTAGCATTGGTTTCAACTTGAATCTTAAATAACTGTCTATTTGTTTTGCTACTGCTACCATTGTTTCGGTTATGCTATGGATCTGTGTTTACTTTCAGGGTATGTTCATATGCACCTGGTTATCATGTTCTACTTGCTAGTATTATTTTAATATTGCCATGCTTGGTAGTAGTACATGTTGGGTTGGTCATGTTCTTCGGTACATGACTATCGTCGGTTACCGATACCGTTGAGTTGCATGTTTCTTTGCTGTTAGTTGGTTAAGTGTTTACTCGGAGATGTTACTGATGTGTTCTTGCATGGTATTTATTCATGATGCTAGTGGTCATGCTATGCTTATGGTAGAGTTATGATGTGTTATTCATGCCCGTCCGTATGTCATGCTCATTCAGATATATGATATATGATTGTTGATATGCTTGAGGATTATGTTGCACATCCATGCTCATGTTGGTATCTTGCATTGTAGATGCATCATGTTATTTTTAATATGGCTCAGCTTATTGCATTCAAGTTTAACTGGATAATAATGAACTTGAACATCTGTTGGCTGAGTCATGGTGCCACCAAATCGAGCTGACCAGTGCAACCACATTTGCCTTTTATGGGAAGGTCCTAACTGGGTGTATTGCCATGCCTCTCACCGCTGCCTCCAACGAGGGAAGGTTATGCGCGGGCGCTACCTTGGCCGGGTAGGACGGCATAAGCCTTGTGTGCCCATGTTTGGTTTTGAGCTCATGTCCCCGTTTGGGACCGTTTTGCCACGACGGTGGTCGTTCATGTCTTTGGTAGGCACGGGGCCACCCATGACTTATCCCAGAGGGGAGTTGGTCGGAGTGGCTGGGAGAGTGTCATGGGCAGTAGCTCGGTTTTGTCGGAATGCCGTTGGTCCACCCGAATGGGAGTGTGAGACCATGGATTCTATGGTGTGGGTACAGTGCGCTACCTCTGCAGAGTGTGTGTGTTTAATCGATCGATGGCCGCACCCGCAGAGATGGGCCCAGTTCATAGTCGGTCACACTATGAGCCAACAACAATAATAACTCGATTAATAATAACCCTAGTTCGATGACGAGAAAGAGTTTGGTTGTGATTGAGAGAGGATCGCGGAGGTATCATGTATACCGAAGTTGTGTGATTGCAAGATGATCACGGTGGTATCGTGGATACCGATGTTGGTAAGTTGATGCATGTGTTGGCTACGAGGTAACCCGAGCAGAGTAAGTTGCTGCATGATAATGTTAACCTATTGCAAGTAGTATCATCATGTTCATATGCTCATGCCACACTAAAGTTGTATCATGTTCAGTTGTGCATGCCATATTGTTCTGCTAGTATCATGTTCGTGATTGATTTAACCTGCTAATGCCATGTTGTTGTCTGTCTTGACTGCTTTTGGTTATTGTGAGCTTGCAAGTACATTCAATGTACTAACCTGGCATGTCATGCTAGTTTGCAGGTCGTGCCTAGATTGCTTGCTTGTTTGGTGTGGTTCCTGTGTTCGCGAGCTAGGGTACACGTTCCAGCCAGAGTCCCTGCGGATTGGAGTCCATTATCCCCGTTCGTTGTTCCGCTGCCTCGAGTTGTTATGCTGCTTGCATAGAGCAACTGTGGTTGCCGTAGCATCGTCGTGCCGGTGTTATTCATTGTAATATCGGAGACCTTGTATTCAT
Source organism: Triticum aestivum (assembly GCF_018294505.1). Lineage (NCBI taxonomy): Eukaryota > Viridiplantae > Streptophyta > Magnoliopsida > Poales > Poaceae > Triticum > Triticum aestivum. Next base: position 145,712,802 of record NC_057796.1, on the reverse strand, counting down.
ATTCATGTTATAATAGAGAGCTGGTTTGTTCTATGCTAAGCAGTGCCGTATTCCAGAAGACTTCACCTCGATCTCTAGGCTGGAATACGGGGCGTTCCGGTTTCTCTGATCCAGGGTGCCAGAAGGCTTGGTATCAGAGCAGGTCTGGCTGTAGAGTATCCTAGTCCGCTGGAACGTTAGAAAACGGTAGTATAGGGTATGGTTGTTGCCCTTGCTTGGTGCATTTGTTTTCTGCATATAGTCTTAGTAGGTTACCCTAACCCATGTTTCGTGCATAGATGGCGGTCAGCTTCCATGAGTTCAGTGCCCTTCCCGGAGCTCCCGGTGTTGTACCTATTGCTTTCAGCTCCACTCCTGCACCTCTCAGTTTTGCCACCCTCCTTGGCGACATGTGGTGTAGCATTTACCCCCATGGAGATCCACCCCATTATCAAGTATTCCAGTTTTCTGCCGGAGGAAGCATCCTGGAGTATGTTGCCCATGTCCATCTGTCAGCCTCGATTCCTGTTGGTAAGCGCACTTACAGTTTCCACGGTGGTTACGGCGCTACTCCCGAGCGTGTCGTACAGGTTGCCGCAATGGCAGCAATCACCGCCCTTCGCCATCAAGAGAGCATGGTACAAGAGAGCCGTGCCTATCAATTCTATCCCACCATTGTCGAGAATCTTAAGTGGATCAAGTTCCCGTCTGTCAATCCTCAAGATGACCCGGCTATCCTCGCCATGTCCAGTTACATGACGGCCGAGTGTCTTCTTATTTCCGAGTTAGTACGAGACGCCACTGGAGCCAGGAGATTTCTTGGTGCTTCCCTACATCAGTCTCCGCCAGCTTCTCCAACCCCTCCGCCTCGTTCCTCCGGAGTTTCGGAGTCAGTAGTTCCGCTCGCTACTCCTTTAGCTTCTTCGTCACCTCCTGAGCGTTTTCTCAAGCGTAGGGTGTAGCATTCGTGTAGTGCATGTGCATCTGCTGTAGTATAATTGCTTGTTTATGCTTGTGTGTGCCTGTGTGAATTAGTTTTGTAGCTTGTTTGCTGTGTGCTTTGTTGCAATCGATCATTTTCTCGTGCTTCTTTATTTGGATCTTCGCTGTTACCCCCTTATGGAAATTGCTCATCAACCGACACCGGATCAGAAGAAGTCGTGAGAAATACAGATATACACCAAGGAACCCAGTTAAAAGCAATGAGATTTTCAGTTGACAGCAGTATATGGCAGACATCCGGTCGGAATGCAAGTACATTCTGCTCAGACTTTCAGTAACAAGTACCCGTCAGAGATACACCTTTATTGCAGCAATGATTAAATCAGCAAGAGAACTAAATGGATCCAAGTCCACCCGTGTATTTCAAGTTAGAGGTATGATTGATTCTGCAATAAGTCTAATTTGAAGCATGTGAAACCCCGAGGTTAGTCCGGATATGCAATGAATTTTGCAAGAAGGATGGTCGGATAAATTCTTGTCATAAAAGTAATCAGCAGCCGGAATGACAAGAATATATATATTCCATTCACAAAGAAGATCAGTCCAGTCGTTCTTCACAGCTTATCAGCGAAGCATACACGGTAAGATTCCTCAGTCTGCATCAGAAAGGTATGAATGGATTCCAGTGCAAGATATTCAGTCTTCAGTAAGATACCGCAACAGCTTCTGGCATAAGGTACCGAGTCTTCCATAGCAAGCCTTTAAGGGGGGAAGCTTATAAGGTACGGTACCCAGTCTTCCTCAGCAAGATATCCGCAAAAAGCTTTGAGCACCAGCTATCCAGTCTTCCACAGCACGATACCCCGATGGATTCCGAAGCAAGCTGCCCAGTCTTCTTCAGTATGGCATTGGTACAAGAAAATAAACAATGGATTGTCAGCATATGTCAGAGTTTTCCAAGTGGCAAATCTACAACAGTTAAGTCAGAAATACGAATCAGTTAGAACAAAGGCATACCTCGAGAATCAGATATTTGTTCATACAATGAGTATGTTGCCAAGTTCATGCAAGTCTCTCGCACAAGGAAGAATTCACGGTACGCATCCGACAACCTCACTGGATATGTAAGTGAAGGAAAACCAGTGGGTGATGCAAGGATCGACAAGTCTGGAAGAAAGACAACATTGAGGCCACAATCTTGGCAGTAATTCTCGAGATCAGCCCCGCACATCCGACAAGGTGATGTTATTAATCATGTCATTGCCCGGCATAGTCAGCAACAGTAATGAGATCTGTATAAGCCCACATAAACCGGATAAATATCCCGAGGCTCAAGACATGAACCAGACCAAGGTATGATTGCAAGATATTGCACATGACAGTGCTCAGGGCCGCGAAGATAATCAAGGATATATAAGGCCCCTCTCTTTCATTTCAGGATCCAGATAAAGAAAAATGACGGAGCAAGACCAACCATGTAGGTATGCCAAGTATTGTGCAAACAATGTGGTATGTATGCCCAAGACAGTCTGATATTTCATATCAAATACCAAGTGAAGATACGCCTGAGAGGTCTACTTCATTGCGGTAAGGGCCTCATAGCAAGGCAACCAGGCTAGTCAACAGTGTATGCTCAGAACTATCAGCATTGGATACCCAAGTATGTCAAGTCCAAACCAAGGACAGCTCAACATATTGACCTCGGCAACCGTGCTGAAGCATAGCACGGACTGTTATCCCCATGGATATACTGGAAAAATGAAGAATCAATGTGAGAGCACGTACTTTGAGGATTGTTATCTCTCGCATATGGGAAGCAATTATAGAATAGCCTACCGTGAATGGAATTATTTGCCAAGATCACCGTCGGTCAAGTCTGCAAATGTGATCATCAGGAGATGGTGCATTTTTCTATCAGTCACTTCAAGCGACAGTCAAACTTTGGGCACAAGTTGGATATGAAAGACAGTAAGGCCAGTCAAGGTAAGTCAGAAACTCGTGTGAGACGACAGAATCCGTCAGATGCCTATCCCTGTTTTGAACCCAGAAGGTATGCATATATTTGAGCAGTCCGATGCCTGGATAGAAGAGATTCCGAGTTCCACGGGAAGGTGTGGTCCCCACTCCATGGAATATTCTCGTACTCGATACAAGAATAACATCTCCAGTAAGGATTGGTATCGAGAAGGACACGTATGACAGTAATGATAATCTTTCAGACCTCAGCAAAGCCAGCAGATATGAAGGAAAATTTTGAGTCAGTATGAACAGGAACATATGAGGTAAGTCCTCTCAGAATGTTCGATATGGTGAAGCAAACCACCCCTGATCAAGGCAGTCAGTCAGATCAAATTCAGTGGGAACATTATATGAGAATGAATGAAAGAAACCCAAGTTGGAAACGGTTTCTTCAAGTCAGAAAAATTATTTATCCCTGAGCAACCAAATCTCGAGGACGAGATTTCTTTAAGGGGGGAAGGTTTGTAACACCCTGGATTTTGCCCTTTTCTTTTTCCTCTGATTTTCTAGGGTTTCTTGATTTGAATTGCTTTTCTGTGGCTATGTGGTTCCAAAACATGGGAGGATCATGTCTTCCTAGGTTTTATAGTGGCTTGTCATCCTCATTATCATCCCTAGATCATGTCATTTTCATCCTAGCCCAAATCCCAATATTCTTTTATTGGGAATATTCCTTTTCTGATAAAGGAATTATCCTATTTGCCCTAGGTTGTGAAGCAACCCATCTTTCTGTCTCTCCCAAAATTCCCAAATAATAATCATAAATTTTTTGGGTCATATCTTCCACAAATATGTCAAAATATTTCCTTGGCATCATCGAAGATAATTCACAAATATTCCTTTTCTGATTCTGCCCTAAGTGGTGGTTTGAGAAGGAAGTGTCATCTATCTTTGCTTGATTGACCCCAAACCTTTTGGACATCTTTTCCTATCCATATCATTGCACCATGCCAAAATTCAACTCAATTTGCTTAGTAAATATTCCTAAGCAATTTTTCAAAGTTCATGTCTGAGGGAAGTGATTGTGAAGGAAGTACTAGTTAGGAATATCCAAATGAGTTGAAATTTTGCAAGGTCTTTCATATGATCAAATCATGACTCTCCAGAAAATTTGAGCTCATTTAACTCATCTATGTGAGCTCAGCTCCAAATCTTAGTTTCTGGTCAGGTTTTCAGTTTGTGAAGCAACCATATTTTATCTTGCTTGATTTAAGCTGAAAAATTTTCAGGGCATTCTCCTATTCATATCAACTCTCTCCACCAAGTTTTCGCTCAATCCATTAAACCATTTGCCCTATGCAATTTTTCCAAAATTTTGTCCAAGGAGATGCTATATGAAGCAATTACCATTTTGGTTCGTCCAAATGGCCTGAAACTTTTTGAGCATCTTCATGTACTCAAATCATTGGGCCATGCCCAGTTTCATATCAACTTGCATCTTCATGTGAGTGCATCATCCAGATCTCCAATTCTGACTAGTGGGGCCATTTCTACAGCAACTACCCTCTAGAGAGCTCCTCTTCCTCCTATTCTTGGCCAACACAGTCACCTTGGCATGTGATCAAGCCATGCCAAAGCTCAGCCTCTGCCTCCTCCTGGATTTGTCCCCTGCATCGCATACACCTTGCTGTCACTATGTTTTGGATCAACCTGCAAATCACTTATTTGCCCCTGGACCAAATTCTTTCTGCATTTGGACTAAGGGTATCAGGGTCCATCTACTAGACATGATGTGGCCGATCATCTGGCGCCGCGTATGCCAGTTCACGCGGTGACCACGGGTCGCGACCAGCCACACTCGTGTGATAACCCAGAAGTATAGGGGATCAATTGTAGCCTCTTTCGATAAGTAAGAGTGTCGAACCGAACGAGGAGCTAAAGGTAGAACAAATATTCCCTCAAGTTCTATCGACCACCGATACAACTCTACGCGCGCTTAACGTTCGCTTTACCTAGAACAAGTATGAAACTAGAAGTACTTTGTAGGTGTTGTGGGATAGGTTTGCAAGAATATAAAAAGCACGTAAATATAAACTAGGGGCTGTTTAGGTAAAGAAGCAATAAAGTTAGTATAGCGAGTGTGGAAAAGTGGTGGTAGGAGTTGCGAAATTGTCCCTAAGCAATTGACTACTTTACTAGACCGATAGCAAGTTTTATGTGGGAGAGGCCACTGCTAGCATGTCATCCCTGACTTGGAATTCTATGCACTTATGATTGGAACTATTAGCAAGCATCCGCAACTACTAACGTTCATTAAGGTAAAACCCAACCATAGAATTAAGATATATTGGTCCCCCTTCAATCCCGTATGCATCAATTTCTATGCTAGGTTGAAGCTTCTGTCACTCTTGCCCTCCAATACATAGTCCTATCAACATACAACTAACCCTATGGTGTGATCCACGCGCGCGCTCATATGATGGGCACCAAAGGACAGCAACATAACCACAAGCAAATTAAACCAATCATAGCAATTCACCAATTACCGATAGCACAACGAAAATCTACTCAGACATCATAGGATGGCAACACATCATTGGATAATAATATGAAGCATAAAGCACCATGTTCAAGTAGAGGGTACAGCGGGTTGCGGGAGAGTGGACCGCTGTAGATAGATGGGGGGAAGGTGATGGAGATGTTGGTGAAGATGACAGAGATGTTGGTGTAGATTGTGGTGATGATGATGACCCCGGAGGTGTTCCGGCGCCACCGGGAGAGAGGGGGAGAGGGGCCCCCTTCTTCTTCTTCTTCCTTGACCTTCTATCTAGATGGGAGAAGGGTTTCCCCTCTGGTACATGGACTCCATGGCGGCGGAGGGGCGAGAGCCCCTCCGAGATTGGATATGTCTCTCTGTCTCTCTCTGTTTCTGCGCTCCCTGATTCTGCCCTTTCACCGTTTCTTATATTCCCGGAGATCCGTAACTCCGATTGGGCTGAAATTTGAACATGGTTTCTATCCGGATATTGGCTTTCTTGCAGCGAAAGAAGCGCACCAACCACCTTAGGGAGTGGCCACAAGGGCCCAGGGCGCACCTGACCCCCTGGGGCGCGCCCCTCACCCTCGTGGGCCCCTCGGGCATCGTCTCGCGTTGATTCCACTTCACAAAATTCACATATATTCAAAAAAAATCTCCGTCAGTTTTTTTACCGTTTGGACTCCGTTTGATATGGATTTTCTGCGAAACAAAAAACATGCAACAAACAGGAACTGGCACTGGGCACTGGATCAATATGTTAGTCCCAAAAATAGTATAAAAAGTTGCCAAAAGTATGTAAAAGTTATAGAATATTGGCATGGAACAATCAAAATTATAGATATGACGGAGACGTATCATCGTGCTCTGGAGTGTTCCTGCCCCTGTTCCCGTCACCTTCCTCCTCGTCTCGACGCCAAACCTTGTCCAGGAACTAGCCCGTGCTCGACTGCATTGGCTTGAGTCGCAGCCTTGCCCTGCATCGCTGCCGTCGCGTCGCCGTCGAGCTACCCGTGACGCGTCTGTCCTTTGCTCTGTTTTGGCATGTCGGCCGAGCTCTCTAGAGCGTCCCCGAGCCCTCCCCTCGGCCTATATAAGGACCACTGAGGTGTTCCGCAGCTCCCAAGCCTCTCCTCGTCCCTCCTAGTCCACCAGAGCAACAACATCTCACCGGAGTTCGCCTCTGTCCGCCATGACCGCCCCGGTTCCTCCTCGGTTCCGGGGAGCCTAGCCCTCTTCTCTCTGTTCCACCACCACCATCGTGTTCTACTCGCTCCGGCGCACCTCCCCGACCTCTTAATTTTGCCCCAGAGTCCCTCACCCCGCGTGCTCCTCGTCCGGCCGCTGCCCGTTCCTCTCGGTTGCCTCGTCGTCTCAACCATCCGGAGCTCCTCCCTCTCTCCCAACGCCGCCTAGCTCTCCCCCACACTTCGGCGAGTCGCCCCGCCCTCTCGCCCTAGCCTCCCCAACGTTGGAGTGCTCCTCCTCCCCGGCGTTCCCTCTGCCCGGGGACGGATGCGGCCCGGTCCCCGATCTCGCCGGTGGTCGCTGCTCGGCCTGAGGTCGCCTGAGCCGGCCGCCACGTCGCCGGCAGCGCGACCCCTCCCCTACCTCTTCTGTCCCGCATGGGGGAGCAACGGGAGGAAGAAGACGCCCGTGCCTAGCCCCCTCCCCTGCCGCTGGGCCCGGCCCGTCAGTGGCCCAAGCGCGACGCTGACGTGGCAAGTGGAATCGCCCCCGGGTGAGTACGTTTTTATTTGCCCACAGGCGTATTTCCATTTGTACGCTTTCATTTGCCCGAAAGCGTACTTCTTTCCTTCATCAGCCCAGAATATGTTTTCTAACTCAGAAAGTGTATTTCCTAAAAATTGTTTCTGTCTTATCCACTCAGGGACCCGGCTGTGAATATTATTGTTACAAAAAAAGTCCCTGATCTTCCACCCCTCATAACTTCGCGACCGTAACTCCGATCGAGGTGAAACCAATGCTCACGTCTTTGTCTCGTCGAGCTTTTTCTGTTGGTAACATTCTCACTAGGTGGTACCATAGTGAAAATGACCATTTTGCCCTTGCCTCTAATCAGCTCCCTCCGAGAGAGAAACGTCCGGCGTTTCGTTTCGCGGCTTCACCGCACTTTTTCCCGGAGTCTCCGTCACCCCAGGCAAGCCATAACCACCATTTGCAAGATATCCGGGCAGTAGCATTGGTTTCAACTTGAATCTTAAATAACTGTCTGTTTGTTTTGCTACTACTATCGTTGTTTCGGTTATGCTATGGATCTGTGTTTACTTTAAGGGTATGTTCATATGCAACTGGTTATCATGTTCTACTTGCTAGTATTACTTTCATATTGCCATGCTTGGTAGTTGTACATGTTGGGTTGGTCATGCTCTTCGGTACATGACTATCGTCGGTTACCGAATATCGTTGAGTTGCATGTTTCTTTGCTGTTATTTGGTTAAGTGTTTACTCGGAGATGTTATTGATGTGTTCTTGTATGGTATTTGTTCATGATGCTAGTGGTCATGCTATGCTTATGGTAGAGTTATGCTTGTGTTATTCATGCTCGTCCGAATGTCATGCTCATTCGGATATATGATATATGATTGTTGATATGCTTGAGGATTATGTTACACACCCATGCTCATGTTGGTATCTTGCATTGTAGATGCATCATGTTATTTTTAATATGGCTCAGCTTATTGCATTCAAGTTTAACTGGATAATAATGAACTTGAACATCTGTTGGTTGAGTCATGGTGCCACCAAATCGAGCTGACCAGTGCAACCACATTTCCTTTTATGCGAAGGTCCTAACTGGGTCTATTGTCATGCCTCTCGCCAATGCCTCCAACGAGGGAAGGTTATGCGCGGGCGCTACCTTGGCCGGGTAGGACGGCATAAGCCTTGTGTGCCCGTGTTTGGTTTTGAGCTCATGTCCCTGTTTGGGATCGTTCTGCCACGACGGTGGCCGTTGATGCCTTTGGTAGGTACGGGGCCACCCATGACTTATCCCAGCGGGGAGTTGGTCGGAGTGGCCGGGAGAGTGTCATGGGTAGTAGATTGGTTTTCTCCAAATGTCGTTGGTCCAACCGAATGGGAGTGTGAGGCCATGGATTATGTGGTGTGGGTACAGTGTGCTACCTCTGCAGAGTGTGTGTATTTAATCTATCGATGGTCGCACCCACGGACATGGGCCCAGTTCGTAGTCGGTCACACTATGAGCAAACAATAATAATAACTCGATTAATAATAACCCCGGTTCGATGACGAGAAAGAGATTGGTTGTGATCGAGAGAAGATAACGAAGGTATCATGGATACCGAAGTTGTGTGATTGCGATATGATCATGGTGGTATCGTGGATACCGATGTCGGTAAGTTGATGCATGTGTTGGCTACGAGGTTAACCCGAGCAGAGTAAGTTGGTGCATGATAATGTTAACCTATTGCAGGTTGTATCATCATGTTCATATGCTCATGCCACACTAAAGTTGTATCATGTTCAGTTGTGCATGCCATATTGTTCTGCTAGTATCATGTTCATGATTGATTTAACCTGCTAATGCCATGTTGTTGTCTGTCTTGACTGCTTTTGGTTATTGTGAGCTTGCAAGTACATTCAATGTACTGACCTGGTGTGTCATGCCAGTTTGCAGGTCATGCCTGGATTGCTTGCTTGATTGGTGTGGTTCCTGTGTTCGCGAGCTAGGATACACGTTCCAGCCAGAGTCCCTGCAGATTGGAGTCCATCATCACCGTTCGTTGTTCCGCTGCCTCGAGTTGTTATGGTGCTTGCATAGAGCAACTATGGTTGGCGTAGCATCGTCGTGCCGGTGTTATTCATTGTAATATCGGAGACCTTGTATTCATATTCGTGTTATAATAGAGAGCCGGTTTGTTCTATGCTAAGCAGTGTCGTATTCCATAAGACTTCACCTCGATCTCTGGGCTGGAATACGGGGCATTCCGGTTTCTCTGAGCCGGGGTGCCACAATCATCTTGCTTCTCCCCATCAAGGATTGTTGCCGCATCCTAAGTCCTCTCATCTCAGTGGAGCCCTCTATGGCGTGCCGCACCCCTTAATCATTGTCAGCTATCTCTCTTTAATGATTTCGAACTCCCCAGAGCCATCATCTCCTCCCACCAGGGCTCCGTTTAAAGCCTCGACATCTCGTCATGCTACCTAAGAAAGCATAGCATGCCCTGCACGGTGGACGCCTGGCTGAAATCCCCTGAATTCACAGAACTACTGCTGCTTGAGTTCTACTATTCCCTAGGAAATCACCTACCGGATACCAAACGCCTTGTACTTGTGCCCTCAGCACCGATGTCCATCTAGCGGTTTTCCTCCTCTCTCCACACCGCCACCTTTGCGCTGTGCTACCTACCAAACAATCTGATACTAAACCTTCGACTCCTATTTCTCAAAAAACTTTGACTTGTGCGGGTTCCTATATCGGAGGCCTCATTGCACAGCATCATCCACTCCAATTGCCCTACCCAGGAGTGCTTGGTACTTGTTTTCACAGTTAGAATCGGTTGTCTCCAAATAAAGTCGCCTAACCTTGTAAGAATTGGAATTTGTTTTGACGAAAGGCAGCTCATCATCGAAGATGCCCCTTCACTTCAATGGTTGATCATATGTGCTCATTTTAACATGATCGCAAATAACCGTCGTCTCTGCGCCTAAACTGGAGACCTTGGGTGTAATACATGATATATGTGCTCATTTTAACACGGTGTTGGGCTCCACAATTCTTCAGGTACTGTATATTATCATCTACACTTGTAACCATAAGCTCTATTTTAAATTTCTGCACATAAGTTATATATCATCTTGGAGTACACATTTTGTACTAATATTATGTTCTATGCTCAATGAAGAGTTTCTCCATGGATAGCTTATCGATGGTGCTGAATTCTGTCAAGATCTTATATGAATAGTTTTGATCTGAACAAGATTATTGGCTTGCTGTGCTACCTCTTGAGCACTGCGTTGGTTTTCCCTTGAAGAGGAAAGGGTGATGCAGCAAAGTAGCGTAGGTATTTCCCTCGGTTTTTGAGAACCAAGGTATCAATCCAGTAGGAGGCCACACGCAAAGCCCTCGTACCTACACAAACAAATAAGAACCTTGCAACCAACACGATAAAGGGGTTGTCAATCCCTTCACGGCCACTTGCAAAAGTGAGATCTGATAGAGATGATAAGATAATATTTTTGGTATTTTTATGTTAAAGATTAAAAGCAAAATAAACGGCGATAGAAATAGCTCGTTGACGGGAGATTGATATGATGGAGAATAGACCCGGGGGCCATAGGTTTCACTCGTGGCTTCTCTCAAGATAGCATAAGTATTACAGTGGGTGAACAAATTACTGTCGAGCAATTGATAGAAAAGTGCATAATTATGAGAATGAGAATATCTAGGCATGATCATGTATATAGGTATCACGTCCACGACAAGTAGACCGACTCCTGCCTGCATCTACTATTATTACTCCACACATCGACCGCTATCCAGCATGCATCTATAGTATTATGTTCATAAGAACAGAGTAACGCATTAGGTAAGATGACATGATGTAGAGGGATAAACTCATGCAATATGATATAAAACCCATCTTTTTATCTTTGATGGCAACAATACAATACGTGTCGTTTCCCCTACTGTCATTGGGATCAAGCACCGCATGATTGAACCCAAAGCTAAGCACTTCTCCCATTGCAAGAAAGATCAATCTAGTAGGCCAAACCAAACTGATAATTCAAAGAGACTTGCAAAGATAACCAATCATACATAAAAGAATTCATAGAAGATTCCAATATTGTTCATAGATAATCTTGATCATAAACCCACAATTCATCGGATCTCAACAAACACACCGCAAAAAGAGTTACATCAAATAGATCTCCAAGAAGATCGAGGAAAACTTTGTATTGAGATCCAAAGAGAGAGAAGAAGCCATCTAGCTAATAACTATGGACCCGAAGGTCTGTGGTAAACTACTCACACATCATCGGAGAGGCTATGGTGTTGATGTAGAAGCCCTCCATGATCGATGCCCCCTCCGGCAGAGCGCCGAAAAAGGCCCCAAGATGGGATCTCACGGGTACAGAAGGTTGCGGCAGCGGAATTAGGTTTTCGTGGTGCTCCTGGATGGTTTCGGGGTACGTAGGTATATATAGGAGGAAGAAGTAGGTCGGTGGAGCCAAGAGGGGCCCGCGAGGGTGGAGGGCGCGCCCAGGGGGTAGGCGCGCGCCCTGCCTCGTGGCCTCCTCGGTGATTTCTTGACGTCCACTCCAAGTCCTCTGGATCACGTTTGTTCCAAAAATAACTCTCCCAAAGTTTTCATTCCGCTTGGACTCCGTTTGATATTCCTTTTCTACGAAACACTGAAATAGGCAAAAAAACAGCAATTTGCACTGGGCCTTGGGTTAATAGGTTAGTCCCAAAAATAATATAAAAGTGTATGAATAAGCCCATTAAACATCCAAAACAGAATATATAATAGCATGGAGCAATCAAAAATGATAGATACGTTGGAGACGTATCAAGCATCCCCAAGCTTAATTCATGCTCGTCCTCGAGTAGGTAAATGATAAAAACAGAATTTTTGATGTGGAATGCTACTTAGCATATTCTTCAATGTATTTCTCTTTATTGTGGCATGAATGTTCAGATCCGAAAGATTCAAGATAAAAGTTTAATATTGACATGAAAATAATAATACTTCAAGCATACTGACAAAGCAATCATGTCTTCTCAAAATAACATGGCCAAAGAAAGTTATCCCTACAAAATCATATAGTCTGGCTATGCTCTATCTTCACCACACAAAGTATTTAAATCATGCACAACCCCGATGACAATCCAAGCAATTGTTTCATACTTTTGATGTTCTCAAACTTTTTCAATCTTCACGCAATATATGACCGTGAGCCATGGACGCACTATAGGTGGAATAGAATGGTGGTTGTGGAGAAGACAAAAAAGGAGAAGATAGTCTCACATCGACTACATGTATCAACGGGCTATGGAGATGCCCATCAATAGATATCAATGTGAGTGAGTAGGGATTGTCATGCAACGGATGCACTAGAGCTATAAGTGTATGAAAGCTCAACAAAAGAAACTAAGTGGGTGTGCATCCAACTCGCTTGCTCACGAAGACCTAGGTCATTTTGAGGAAGCCCATCATTGGAATATACAAGCCAAGTTCTATAATGTAAAATTCCCACTAGTATATGAAAGTGACAACATAGGAGACTCTCTATCATGAAGATCATGGTGCTACTTTGAAGCACAAGTGTGGAAAAAGGATAGTAACATTGTCCATTGTCTCTTTTTCTCTCATTTTTTTATTTGGGCCTTCTTTTTTTCCTTTGGCCTCTTTTCTTTCTTTTTTTTCGTCCGGAGTCTCATCCCGACTTATGGGGGAATCATAGTCTCCATCATCCTTTCCTCACATGGGACAATGCTCTAATAATGATCATCACACTTTTATTTACTTACAACTCAAGAATTACAACTCGATACTTAGAACAAACTATGACTCTATGTGAATGCCTCCGGCGGTGTACCGGGATATGCAATGAATCAAGAGTGACATGTATGAAAGAATTATGAAGGTGGCTTTGCCACAAATACGATGTCAACTACATGATCATGCAAAGCAATATGACAATGATGAAGCGTGTCATAATAAATGGAACGGTGGTAAGTTGCATGGCAATATATCTCGGAATGGCTATGGAAATGCCATAATAGGTAGGTATGGTGGCTGTTTTGAGGAAGGTATATGGTGGGTATATGATACCGGCGAAAGGTGCACAGTATTAGAGAGGCTAGCAATGGTGGAAGGATGAGAGTGCGTATAATCCATGGAATCAACATTAGTCATAAAGAACTCACATACTTATTGCAAAAATCTATTAGTTATCGAAACGAACTACTACGCGCATGCTCCTAGGGGGATGATTGGTAGGAAAAGACCATCGCTCGTCCCCGACCGCCACTCATAAGGAAGACAATCAATAAATAAATCATGCTCCGACTTCATCACATAACGGTTCACCATACGTGCATGCTACGGGAATCACAAACTTTAGAACAAGTATTTCTCAAATTCACAACTACTCAACTAGCATGACTCTAATGTCACCATCTTCATATTTCAAAACCATTATCAAGTATCAAACTTCTCTTAGTATTCAATGCACATTATAGTTTTTATCTTGGATGCCTATCATATTAGGACTAATTTTATAACCAAAGAAAATTACCATGCTGTTCTAAAGGACTCTCAAAATAATATAAGTGAAGTATGAGAGATCAATAATTTCTATAAAATATAACCACCACCGTGCTCTAAAAGATATAAGTGAAGCACTTGAGCAAAATTGTTTAGCTCAAAAGATATAAGTGAAGCACATAGAGTATTCTAACAAATTCCGAATAATGTGTGTCTCTCTCAAAAGGTGTATACAGCAAGGATGATTGTGGTGAACTAAAAAGCAAAGACTCAAATCATACAAGACGCTCCAAGCAAAACACATATCATGTGGTGAATAAAAATATAGCTCAAAGTAAAGTTACCGATGGACGAAGACAAAAGAGGGGATGCCTTCCGGGGCATCCCCAAGCTTAGGCTCTTTGGTGTCCTTGGATTTTACCTTGGGGTGCCTTGGGCATCCCCAAGCTTAGGCTCTTGCCACTCCTTGTTCCATAATCCATCAAATCTTTACCCAAAACTTGAAGACTTCACAACACAAAACTTAATAGAAAATCTCGTGAGCTCCGTTAGCGAAAGAAAAGAAAACACCACTTCAAGCTACTGTAATGAACTCATTATTTATTTATATTGGTGTTAAACCTAATGTATTCCAACTTTTCTATGGTTCATAAGCTCCATTACTAGCCATAGATTCATCAAAATAAGCAAACAACACGCGAAAAAAAGAATCTGTCAAAAACAGAACAGTCTGTAGTAATCTGTAACTAACGCAAACTTCTGGAACTCCAAAAATTCTAAAATAAATTGCTGGACGTGATGAATTTATATATTAATCATCTTAAAAAGAATCAACTAAATAGCACTCTCCAGTAAAAAGTTGTAGCTAATCTCGTGAGCGCTAAAGTTTCTGTTTTTTACAGCAAGATCGCAAAGACTTTCCCCAAGTCTTCCCAAAGGTTCTAATTGGCACAAACACTAATTAAAACACAAAACCACATCTAAACATAAGCTAGATGGATTATTTATTCCTAAACATAACCAAAAAGCAAAAAAAAACTAAAATAAAATTGGGTTGCCTCCCAACAAGCGCTATCGTTTAACGCCCCTAGCTAGGCATAAAGGCAAGGATAGATCTAGGTGTTACCATCTTTGGTGTTGGGAAAGAAAAGAGAAAATTTATTATCTATGGAGTTTATCTTTCTATTTTGATAAAGCACATGGCCATTAATGGTGGAAGAAAGATTAAGCACGCTACGAAAATTCGCATCTAAGCTAGCTTTCATCTCTTTGATAATTTCGTTTTGGTAAAAGCACAAAAGAGAGGTGGATTCAACTTTCTCACTCATAGGGTGCCCAAATATAGTTTTCATCTTTTCATAGGTATCTATGGGATCCCTTCAAGAAAACCCTCTTCAAAAATAGAATCTAAAACTTGCTTGAACGAAGCGGGCAACCCAACATAAAAGCTTTTTAGGTATATCTCAATTTGATATTGGGGCACATAGCTAGCTCGGATCCTTAAAAGCCTATCCCAAGAATATTTCAAAGTCTCATCAAGTAAATAACGAAAAATTCCGGGATCATATTCATCGAAATTATTCAAACCCTCACTGACAACCCCGGTAGGTCTTTCCCTAGCATCATTATTTATAAGCTTAGAGAGGACAGAGGGACTATCCAAAGTATTAAAACCATGGAGAAAGCCCTTGGCCCTTTTTAATTCGGCCATGGCACAAGAAAAACAACTAGAAAGAGGCGAATGGAAAAAGAGGGCGAATAAAATGGCAAGGGTGAAGTGGGGGAGAGGAAAACGAGAGGCAAATGGCAAATAATGTAATGCGAGGGATAAGAGTTTGTGATGGGTACTTGGTATGTCTTGACTTGTGCGTAGACTCCCTGGCAACGGCGCCAGAAATCCTTCTTGCTACCTCTTGAGCACTATGTTGGTTTTCCCTTGAAGAGGAAAGGGTGATGCAGCAAAGTAGCGTAAGTATTTCCCTCAGTTTTTGAGAACCAAGGTATCAATCCAGTAGGAGGCCACATGCAAGTTCCTCGTACCTACACAAACAAATAAGAACCTTGCAACCAACGTGATAAAGGGGTTGTCAATCCCTTCACGGCCACTTGAAAAAGTGAGATCTGATAGAGATGATACGATAATATTTTTGGTATTTTTATGATAAATATTAAAAGCAAAATAAACGACGATAGAAATAGCTCGTTGACGGGATATTAATATGATGGAGAATAGACCCGGGGGCCATAGGTTTCACTAGTGGCTTCTCTCAAGATAGCATAAATATTACGGTGGGTGAACAAATTACTGTCGAGCAATTGATAGAAAAGTGCATAATTATGAGAATATCTAGGCATGATCATGTATATAGGCATCACGTCTGCGACAAGTAGACCGACTCCTGCCTGCATCTACTACTATTACTCCACACATCGACCGCTATCTAGCATGCATCTAGAGTATAAAGTTCATAAGAACAGAGTAACGCATTAGGTAAGATGACATGATGTAGAGGGATAAACTCATGCAATATGATATAAACCCCATCTTTTTATCCTCGATGGCAACAATACAATACGTGTCGTTTCCCCTACTGTCACTGGGATCGAGCACCGCATGATTGAACCCAAAGCTAAGCACTTCTCCCATTGCAAGAAAGATCAATCTAGTAGGCCAAACCAAACTGATAATTCGAAGAGACTTGCAAAGATAACCAATCATACATAAAAGAATTCAGAGAAGATTCAAATATTTTTCATAGATAATCTTGATCATAAACCCACAATTCATCGGATCTTGACAAACACACCGCAAAACGAGTTACATCAAATAGATCTCCAAGAAGATCGAGGAGAACTTTGTATTGAGATCCAAAGAGAGAGAAGAAGCCATCTAGCTAATAACTATGGACCCAAAGATCTGTGGTAAACTACTCACACATCATCGGAGAGGCTATGGTGTTGATGTAGAAGCCCTCCGTGACCAATGCCCCCTCCGACAGAGCACCGGAAAAGGCCCCAAGATGGGATCTCACGGGTACAGAAGGTTGCGGCGGTGGAATTAGGTTTTTGTGGTGCTCCTGGATGGTTTCAGGGTACATAGGTATATATAGGAGGAAGAAGTAGGTCGGTGGAGCCACGAGGGGCCCACGAGGGTGGAGGGCGCGCCCAGGGGGTAGGCGCCCCCTGCCTCGTGGCCTCCTTGGTGATTTCTTGACGTCCACTCCAAGTCCTCTGGATCACGTTTGTTCCAAAAATAACTCTCCCGAAGGTTTCATTCTGTTTGGACTCTCCTTGATATTCCTTTTCTGTGAAACACTGAAATAGGCAAAAAAACAGCAATTTGCACTGGGCCTTGGGTTAGTAGGTTAGTCCCAAAAATAATATAAAAGTGTATAAATAAGCCCATTAAACATCCAAAACAGAATATATAATAGCATGGAGCAATCAAAAATTATAGATACGTTGGAGACGTATCATGCTGCAATGCTTTCCACATCTGGAGAAGTTGTATATAAAGGTGATAATTTCACGCACATTGGAAGCCCGCATATAGTGTACTAGAATTAACCGTCTAGCTGTTGCTCTTTGGACACTCTTTTTTTAGACCTTAATTGTTTTCAATCTTCATGTCTATTTACGCAAGAGGACGGGTAAGAAAGTTGTAACCAGTCGGTGGATTCATAAGCACCGGGATTTTCTCACTTCTCATGACATTCGATTGAAGACAATAACGCAGGAACGATATGTAGCCAACCATGCAAACACTAGACTTCTCACATTCTTCCTGCTGAATGCGAGGTTACTATTGTCCATCAGGCTTAAGTTTATCAGCGGCATGGTTTTGACAGATGGGTATGTCGAAGAGCAAATAAAGGAGTTTCATGTGGACAAAAGGGCTTTTGAACGAGCCGGGCTTCTATTTACAACATCTTGTGGTCATAATCCACTAAATTTTACGACCCAGGATGTTCATTCTATGGACCTGACCGATCCATTTGACTGTGACTGCCGAAAACAGTGTTGGAGTTAGATGTTGTTGCCCTTTTCAATCTTGGTTTTGTCTAAACCTGATGAACAATTAACCCTCGTGCTTTTGTATAGTTTGTAAGCTGGAGTTAGATGTTGTTGCCCTTTTCAACTCGGCTGTGACTGTCATATTTTCTCTGAAATAAGGCAAATGGCTTGCCATTTGTTTAATTAAGAGTGAAATATTGTAACAAATACCAACCAAGGGAAATAACATCACTCTCGCCGAATGCTTGAGCTCACTGTGCATTATAGAACCGAAGTGATTAGCCCCCACCAACACCCACAAACTTATTTTGAACTAGCACACCAAATGGGTTGTAAATTTTCATAAGTAAGGTTGCATGACCGTGACAGATTTGGATTTTGACATTTGGGACCAACGAGGAAAAGGCCTATCCAAGGTGGTGTCGACTTAATTACTAGTCAACAAACGATTCTACCTACCAGCCGTTGGATTGACATGCAACATATTTCGTGTATGTTCTATCTCTTATCTTCTTCCCACAGCCACCCAAACCAAACCACCACGTCGGTTCCGCATACTCCCGCCTCCCATGGCTGGCTGCGCCTCCGCCACCCTATTGTACCCTCAAACGTTCGCCGGTCCCTCCCTCTATTCCCCCACACGTCCTGTTATTCTCCGGTGACATCAACCCCAACATGCACCCACACCCCAATCAGTCAACCCTCGTACTCCCCTCCACCTGCGAATAGACTGGCGCATCTTCCACGGCTCCTGTTCATTCCGTTCGAGGCCTCGCCATTGTCCTCCGCCTTGGTTCACTCGCCATGTGCGGTGTGCCACCCTCTAGCATTGTCAACATCGTCAACAACCGAGAGGAACAAGGAGATGACTGTACATGGAGAGGATGACAGAAGGGGCCCACTAGGGTCATGGCAGTATGCAAGCAAGTGCCTCGTTATTACAAGCCCAAAAACATGGTTCCTCCTAAAGGTTGGACATATGGGCCCCACGCCATTGTCAACGTAGTCAATAAACCAGAGAATTACACAATGAGCGGGTGACACCAGGGACCCAACAGGTCGCACAGTTGTTATTTACTTTTTTTAGGAACAAGCAGTTGTTATTTATACTAGTTTTAGAGACGGATCAGGGTAACAACGGGGTTGTGCGGGGCTGTGGCCCGTCTAGCCAGGGTTTTATTTTATGTTTACCACATGATAAGCCCACTTGTGTTTTTTTCTTGCTGAAAATGGCTAGCCCAGTTCTACTTTTTTTTAAAGAAATACCCAACCGAGGCTTACTTGCCATGTCAGTCCTGCTAGGCTGCAAATCTTTCAAGACGAGGAGAGTTTCATTCGGCTTGCCCAGAAAATGGGCTATCAGTAATGAGAAATCAGCTCTACATTTTTAAAACACATCAAACCGAGAATTAGTTTCAAATTTCTTTTTTTTCATTTCAAGATTTTAAATTACATTGATTTTTATGCATGGAAAATTATTTGGATTTTATATTGATATAAATTTATTTTTCAAATAAGTTTCAATGTGACTCGAAATTTCGGGATTAAAAACAGTTGGGACCGCACCGAAATATGCAAAATTTCATATAATTTTTTACCCGTGGCCACAATATGGGCTGTAATGCTAACAAAAAGAATATGTGCTCCAAAAAATCCTTAAGAATTAGCAAATGGGCTGTAAATTATTAGAAATAATGGCATATGGGTTGTATGTTGTTTTCCATACATTTGAGGCTGACTTGTGTGCCTACTATTGGTTGACGCGTACGCTTTCCTAAAAAAAAGGTTGACGCACGCGCAACGCCGTGTCAACTTAGTCAACACACGAGAGTAGTGACTATTGGATGTCCATCCAACGGCCATCGTGCTTCTTCCATCTCTGCTCTTCCTGCTCCGGCCGCTCAAACCAGCGACGGCGGGACTGCCTGCTCCCTCCTCCCATGGTCGGCTGTGCTGCCGTGCAGGCTGCACCGCCCCACCCTACTGCATCGCTAGCCAGGCCATTCCTCTACTCACGCACACCTCCTATTATTTTCTGACGACGGCAGCCGAACCAGTAAACCCTCGTACTCCCCACCGCATGGGCAACAACTGTCGAGTCTTCCCCGGCTCCGGGTCGTTCCCTTCCTAGGTCTCACCGTCGTCCATCGCCCTGGTGCTCTCAGCCCGGCGTGGTCAACGTGGTCAATGAACGACATCCATCGGAAGAGGACTGTACGTGGAGAGGCTAACAGCTGGGTCCACGACCGCATGCAAGGAAGTGCCTCCTTATTATGCACAAAATAATGATTCCTCCACCTGACAGCAGGGACCCACCGGAAGGGCCTCTGTATTCTGCGAAAAAATGGTCCTCCCGCTGACAGCTCGGACCCACCACCTATATCTTCGCACGCAAGGAAGTGCCTCCTTATTACGCACAAAAAAATGAATACTCCCCCTGCTATCTGGGACCCACCACAGTTGGAGGCTGACTTGTGGTCCTACTAAGTTGACGCGGATGGAGGGCTTTGTTAACTTAGTCAATATGAACGATTCTAGCTCCAATGACCAAACGATGTCCATCCAACGGCCGTAGTGCTTCTTCAACCTCTGGTCTTCTTGCTCCAGCCGCCCAAACTAGCGCCGATCGTACCACCTGCTCCTGCGTCCCGTGGTCAGCTCTGCTGCCGCGCAGGCCTCACCGCCCCACCCAACTCCCATCGATGGCCTGGCCATCCCTGTACTTACCCTGACCTGCTGTTATTCTCCGGCGACAGCTGCCTCATACTACAGCCCAACCAGTAAACCCTCGTACGCCCCTCCGTGTGGGAAACAACTGCCGAGTCTTCCCGGTTCCGGGTCATTCCCTTCCTAGGCCTTGCCGTCGTCCACCGCCTTGGTGCTCTCGGCGCGGCATGGTCAATGTGGTCAAGGAACGACTTACATCGGAAGAGGACTGTGCGTGGAGAGGCTGACAGGTGGGTCCACGGCCACAGCAAGGAAGTGCCTCCTTATTACGCGCAAAATAATGATTCCTCCACCTGACAGCAGGGACCTACCGGAAGGGCCTCTGTATTTTGGCTTAGCTGTATTTTGCGAAAAAAACATTTCCCCCCTGACAGCTGGGACCCACCAGCTATATCTTCGTACGCAAGGAAAGTGCCTCCATATTAGGCGCGAAAAAAATGAATCCCCCTGGCAGCTCAAACCCACCATCAATAACTTTGCACGCAAGGAAGTGCCTCCTTATACTCCCTGATAGCCGGGACCCACCTGGTCGAAGCGTGCGTAGCGTTGTCGCGAACATGTGCGTACATACTAGAAGATCGGTCTCTCTGCAATGATGAACGGTGGCCGAGCAAGCAGAAGCACGTGTAGTAGTAGAGCCCCCAACGTAGCAGTTCAAGCAATCCCTTCTAAACTGTGTACACGTACATACAACCACATGCCAAAAAATACGGCCACGTACATACATACGGGTAGGGTCTCGAACGCGTACTCGCGAATACGTATGGCCAGGGCTCATGTACATGGAGAGGCAACGGATGGCAGCAACGGCGTCCTGTTCATCGGGCAGCCAACCGGCTGGGTCAGAATGGAGAAACAGTGTCATGTTCATCGGGAGGCAACAGACTGGGTCGGAATGCGTCCTGTTCAACGGGAGCTAACCGGCTTGGATGGAATAGCCGAAACGGGGTCTGGCATACCGCAGTACGGAGGAAACGGCCTTCTGTTCGACCGGCTACGGTCGAAACGGCATCCTGCTCATCGGGAGGGGTGTGGCGTACCGCAAAACGGAGGAAACGTACTTGTGTTGGAGCGCTACGGTCGAAACGGGGGTCCTGTTCATCGGGAGGGGTGTGTCGTACTGCAAAACAAAGGAAACGGACTTGTGTTGGAGCGCTACGGTCCAAACAGGGGTCCTGTTCATCGGAGGGGTGTGGTGTACCGCAAAACGGGACTCCACGGGTGTTCACCCACCGTCGACTTCCTTCAGCCTCCACATGCACTATTCATCCACCACATCTTCCTCCTGCCTCCACCAGCTACTGTTCATCAACGGGCTACTGTTCATCCAGCCCTCCACCGGCTATTGTTCAACCAGCTCTCCACGGGGTCCTGTTCATCCACCCCCAACCAGCTCAGGTGTGGCGGCCCTCCTCTCGGGGTCCTGTTCATCAAGCGGCAACGGCCTACTACTACTACCACAGGGTCCTGTTCATCCAACCCCCATCGGGAACTGTTCATCCAACCCCAACCACATACGTCTCGACTCGTTCAACCAACCCCCATGTTCACTGTTCATCAAGAAGCAGGAGGTTCGATCGGCTTCAGTTAGCAGCAGTAGCAAAGGAATCCCTCAATCGGGTTTAGTTAACAGCTAGGAATCGATCGATCGCTCGGGTTTAGTAAAGTAGCTAGTGCAATCACTCAGTTTCAGTTAGAGCCCAACGCCTCGCACACATGCGCGTACGTGTACGAGAGAAACGCGTAATCCCTCCGTGCATCCCTCGGCCCCGACCACCCACCGTAACCGAGAACTCCCCGAAATTTTCCACGCCCTCCCTTCTACCATGATTTTTTCCGTCATGGACGGCCCAAAGAATGTCATGCAGGTGCGTCTCCGGATCGCCCAGGACGAAAAGCCCATTTTCTGTCATGATTTTTTGTCATAGAAGCAGGATCCCACCACATCTATGATGATACTAGGTTTTGTCACAATTATCGGCATAGAAGTGTCATAAGCATGATAGGAAAAAACCCATTCGGACCAAAATGTCACAGATCTGTCTTTTTTTGTAGTGTTTCCTCACATGGGACAATGCTCTAATAATAATGATCATCGCGCTTTTATTTACTTACAACTCAAGAATTACAAATCGATACTAGAACAAAATATGACTCTATATAAATGCCCCAGCGGTGTACCGGGATGTGCAATGATCAAGAGTGACATGTATAAAAATTATGAACGGTGGCCAAGCCACGAATACTATGCCAACTACATGATTATGCAAAGCAATATGGCAATGATGGTGCATCTTATAATAAACGGAATGGTGGAAGTTGCATGGCAATATATCTCAGAATGGCTATGGAAATGCCATAATAGGTAGGTATGGTGGCTGTTTTGAGGAAGGGTATATGGTGGGTTTAATGCACTGGCGAAAGTTGCGCGGTACCGGAGAGGCTAGCAATGCAGGAAGGGTGAGAGTGCGTATAATCCCTGGACTCAACATTAGTCATAAAGAACTCACATACTTATTGCAAAAATTTATTAGACATCGAAGCAAAGTACTAATATGCATGCTCCTAGGGGGATAGATTGGTACGAAAAGACCATCGCTCGTCCCCGACCGCCACTCATAAGGAAGACAATCGAAGAATAAATCATGCTCTGATTTCGTCACATAACGGTTCACCATACGTGCATGCTACGGGAATCACAAACTTTAACACAAGTATTTCTACCAATCCACAATTACTCACTAGCATGACTCTAATGTCACCATCTTTATATCTCAAAACAAATGCAAGGAATTAAACTTCTCATATTATTCAATGCTCTCATATGAAAGTTTTTATTATATCCCTCTTGGATGCCCATCATATTAGGACTAAATTCATAACCTAAGAAAATTGCCATACTATTTATAAGACTCTCAAAACAATATAGGTGAAGCACGAGAGTAAATGACAAACTACTCCAAAAAGATATAAGTTAAGATCAACGAGTAGTCAAATAATTAAGTAGCTATGTGAAGACTCTCTCTAAGAATTTCAGATCTTAAGTATTTTATTCAAACAGCAATCAAAACAAAATAAAATGACATTCCAAGGATAGCACATATCATGTGAATATGCAAAGACTTAGGCTTAACCAAAACTGACCGATCATTGTTGAAGAAGAAAGGTGGGATGCCAACCGGGGCATACCCTACCTTAGATGCTTGAGACTTCTTGAAATATTGAATAGGGATGCCTTGGGCATCCCCAAGATTGAGCTCTTGTGTCTCCTAAATTCCTTCCATATCACGGTTTCCCTAATTCTTAAAACTTCATCCACACAAAACTCAACAAGAACTCATGAGATGAGTCAGTATAATTCAATGCAAAACCTTATCATTCTCTACTCTAGAAAATCACTAAAATTATAATTTAACATTGCATACTAAATGTGTCGGATTCTGGGTTCCGGCAAACCCTTGAGGTTCGAACTCTGGGGTGTGCACGAAGAACTCTCTCTCCCTGGCTCGCTTGCGGAACGATCTCACGGCCTAGCTCGACGAACTCGAAGAACAAGGGGCACAGGGGTTTATACTGGTTCGGGCCACCGTTGTGGTGTAATACCCTACTCCAGTGTGGTGGTGGTGGATTGCCTCGTAGGCTGAGGATGAACAAGTACAAGGTATGAACAACCTCCTGAGGAGAGGTGTTCTTGAGCTTGGTGAGCTGGTTAGTGTGAGGGTGGTCTGAATGATCCATCCCCTTCCTAGGGTGGTGGCTAGTCCTATTTATAGAGGCCCTGGTCCTCTTCCCAAATGTAGGCAGGAAGGGATCCCACAATGGCCAATTTTGAAGGGAGACAACTAGTGCAAGCTATCCTGACAAAAGGTGGTCTTCGCCTGCCAAAGGCTCTGGTGGTGATGCAGCCGTGGGCTCCGCGGTGACCTCCATCCTGCTGTACTGCTGGTCTTGGTCTCGTTGCACCAATATGGAAACCTTTGCCTGATGCCTCGGGACTCCTCGCCTCCGCCTGCCTCTTTAGCACCAAAGAGGAAATGGGTACACTACGCCCGCTGGCGCCCGCCTAGCCTTGGTCGTCATGGCTCACGTCACATGAACCTCGAGAGGTGCCCCTTGCATAGATATCTCTGCTCCTTGGGAGCCAGCCTAGTGAGGCTGCCCCTGAGGAGGTCTTGGTGTCGTCCGCCTCGTGAGGGTCTTGAGTGGTTGCTGCTGAGGATGGGCCGTACCAGGCCGTTGGTGAAGCCACGCCATGAGCCGCAGGCAGGCAGGTCTGGGTACCCTTGTTCCCAGGACGCTGGCAGTAGCCCCCAGGCCCAAGGCATGCTCGGACTTGGCTTCGAGGCGAAGCCAAAGGGCAAGTGCGGAGCGCCGCGGGGCCCAACTGCCTGCGGCCTTGATTGACGCTTTGTGATTGACGGGACGTGGGCGTCTCCGCTTCCTCATGCTGCCTCGGCAACCGTTCGACTTGACGAGACCTTGCTGCATGCAGAAGAAAACCATCATCTCCTGCGGTCGTGGAGGCCGGCGGTTGGCCTGCTTCTTGCTATAAATGAGGAGAGGGGCGGAGCCCCCATCTCTCATTTCTTTCTCCACTCCGTCTGCTTCTTCTTCTTCCTCCTTTCTCCACCGTCTTGCTGCGACACCCATGGCACCGATAAGGAGGTTCTCCGCCGCTAAGAAAGGAAAGACCCCCCGTGAGGAGCAGGGGCCACTTCCACCGAAGAAGAGGTTGGCCTGCCCCCGCGACATCGTCGTGAGGCGGGAGGTGACGAGGCCTTGGTACGAGCGTGTGACGCCCTCGATTCAATCGTACACTAATCATACACGCAAATGTGTACGATCAAGATCAAGGACTCACGGGAAGATATCACAACACAACTCTAGACACAAATTAAAATAATACAATCTTTATATTACAAGCCAGGGGCCTCTAGGAGTCAGCGGAAGCAACAATATCTGAGTACAGATATGATTTAAACAAGTTTGCCTTAAGAAGGCTAGCACAAAGCAACACAATCGAAGAGGCAAGGCCTCCTGCCTGGGAGCCTCCTAA
The DNA here is from genome assembly GCF_018294505.1 of Triticum aestivum. Taxonomy (NCBI): domain Eukaryota; kingdom Viridiplantae; phylum Streptophyta; class Magnoliopsida; order Poales; family Poaceae; genus Triticum; species Triticum aestivum. The sequence continues at coordinate 145,687,334 of NC_057796.1, read as the reverse complement.
CTACTCCTGGTCGTCGGCGGCCTCCACGTAGTAGTAAGCATCGGCGGTGGCATCTGGCTCTGGGCTCCGACATCTGGTTGCATCAACCGGAAAGGAGAAGAAAGGGGGAAAGGGGGAGCAAAGCAACCGTGAGTACTCATCCAAAGTACTCGCAAGCAAGGATCCACACTACATATGCAACATTATCAAAGGAAGGCTATATATGTGGACTGGGCTGCAGAAATGCTAGAATAGAGGGGAGAACCTAGTCCTATCAAAGACTAGCATCTTCTGGAAACCACCATCTTGCAGTAACAGGAGGGAGTAGAGTAGCATAAGGTAAAGTAGTAGTAGTGTTATCAACCTCGGCCAGAGATCCTTTCTCGACTCCCTGCGAGAAAGCAATCCCAGAGCCATACTATCCATTTCTCATATCCATGTCCCATCTCAAGTATCCAGTTCTAGTTGTATCGATCGGGATACAACTCCAAGTGTCCGTTACCGTAGGACACGCTATCGATAGATGTTTTCTTCCCTGCAGGGGTGCACCAACTTACCCACCACGCTCGATTAACTCCGGCCGGACACACTTTCCTGGGTCATGCCCGGCCTCGGCCAAATAATACGCCGCAACCCGACCTAGGCTTAATAGAGAGGTCAGCACGCCAGACTAAACCTATGCCCCCAGGGGTCATGGGCCATCTCCCCGGGAACTCCTGCACGTTACGAGGGCGGCCGGTGAGCAGACCTAGCTACCTCCTTAAAAAAGGTAGGAGCTTACCAGTCCAACCCGGCGCGCGCCGCTCATCGCTGACGTCTATTAAGCTTCGGCTGATGCATACGACGCAGAACGCCCATACTATGCCCACGTGATGGTTAGTGCTATCAGGCCAGAGGCCCCTCGTATCAAATATCCAAATCGTAGTGGATTAGGAACGCGCGGTAACAAGCAGAGACTCACGAAAGATGTGACCCCGTTGCCCCGTCTCGAGGACTTGCCGCAAGGACTAGGAATGCCCGGCCACGCCTCGTAATTATCTCGCGGGCACCCTCCAGGTCAACCCCTCTCCACATCACTCGCAATTAAGCTCGCACGGGTACCCCTCAGGGCCGACCCGTCTTTAGTAACATGGTTCAGTGTAAAGTCATAGTAACCATAGTAACTGTGTGTCCAAACATCAAGGGGAAAACCCGAGGAATCACCCCCGGTGAATTCCACTCGATGTAATCATCAAGGTGAATGTAAGAGGAACCACCCCTGAGGTTCACACTTGAGGGGTTGCACGATAGAGTCGTATCGGAAGTGGTTAAGGCGGAATCACCCTCGATGACCACGACCGAATAGCTACACTACAGGGTTAACATCAGAAGTGTTGTAGAGGTCTCACCCTCGACACTCGATAGTAACCCAGTAGTGTCGAGCAACTAAGGGGAAAGTGATGTGCGGTGCCGGGGCCTGGTCTTCAATCCCGTTGATCGGGTCTTCGACGATGAAGGAGGGGCAACAAGGACAAGGTGGGGGTCACTGATGGATCACTAACCAACCTATACTAAGCAGTTTAGGATAAGCAGGTAGGTAACAATAAGCAGGTTACAAAAGCAGGCTATGCATCAGAATAGGAGCAATCAATTACAATAGCAAAATCCAATGCAAGCATGAGAGAATGGAATGGGCAATATCGAGATGATCAAAGGGGGGCTTGCCTGGAAGCTCTGCTGAAAAGGAAGAAGTGTCGTCGTCGACGTAGTCGATCACAGGGTCAACATCGGCCTCGGGGTCTACCGGGGAGAAGAGGGGGAAGAAATAATAAATATAAAGCAAACATAGCATCACAAAGCATAACATGGCAATACGTTGTGCAGGGTGTGACCTAACGTATGGCTACACGATATAGGTGAAGGGGGAATTCAACCGGGAATGTTTTCCCGGTTCCGGACCTGTGTCAGCCAGATGACCGGAGGGGAAAGTTCCATGTCCAAATAGTTAGAGGCAACTGACAGGTAAACGGATCGTGTATTCGGATTCGTCTCGTCATTCTGAGCAACTTTCATGTAGAAAACATTTTCATCCGAGCTACGGTTGATTTTCTATGAATTTCTAAAGTTTAAAGTATTTTCCGGAATTACTCAAATTAACAGAAATTCATTATGACGTCAGCATTGCATTGGGATGACGTCAGCAGTCAACAGACTCGCTGACCAGGGTCAAACCCGACCTGTGGGTCTAGTGGGACCCACATGTCAGCCTCTGTTAGTCCAACAGTAATTTAAACTAAACTAACAGGCTAATTAGAGGGGTGGGCCCCTCGAGTCAGTGGATAACTAATTACTAATTAATTAAAAGATTTTAATTAGCAGATTTACTTATTTTTAAAACGTTTAAGCTAGCGGGGCCCGCATGTCAGTGGGCCAGAGTGCCCAGTCAGCAGTTGGCCGAAGTCAACAGGTCAGCCGGGCCCCAGGGGCCCACGGGTCAGCGACCCAGGGGGTGGGACCCATGGAGCCACGTCGGCGTCGGTGCCGGAGAGAGCTTCGGCGACCAAAAACGACGGCGGCGCGCTCGGGAGGTGGTCGGGTTTCGCGCACAGGGCGCCGTTTCTAGCGCGGTCGGGCTCGTTCGAACGAGAAGACGACGGCGAGGCGATCTGGGGTGGTGGCAGAGGCTGCGGTGGTCGGGAACGTCGACGGCGAGCGGCGAGGCGGACGCCGGACTTCGAGCATGGGTGGATCCGGCATTACACGGCTCGGCGGAGCGAGCTAGCTAGCGCTACGGGGCCCTACGCGCGTGTTGAGCACGACAGCGAGCTCGGACGAGCTCATCGGCGAGCGTGGCCATGACGAGGAGCTCAACGTCGGCGCTGTGTTCGGCCACAACAGAAGCGGCGAGCTACGGGCGCAGTAAACTAAAGGAGGAAAAGGAGGAGGTGACGAAGCTCACCGAGCGGCTCAAGGTGGCCCGTGGAAGCTTTGTAGCGCAGTGGAGACGACGAATCGACGGCGGCGATTTGCGGTGGCCGAAGATGCGGACGAAGGGGAAACAGTGCTGCAGGGCTCTCCGGCTCCAACTAGGGCCACCAGGAGAACGTGTCGACCACAGCGAAGCTCGCGGACAGGATCATCGGGCACGGGGCCGCCCGTGGCCGCGGCGGTGGGCGCTCTCGGGATCGAGCGAGAGGAGAGAGGAGAGGTGGATCTAGGGGAGGGGAGGCGCAAAGGCGAGCGAGAGGGGGGCAAGTGGGAGAGATGTGTGGAGGAGGAGGCGTCAGGCGGCCTTATCCCCTCCCGGCGTCGGCGCCGGCGAGGTGGTCGGGCGGGGACGTGCCCCTGTAGCGGCACGCACCAGGGGAACAGGAGGGAGGGGAGAGCGGCCGGGGAGGGGAGCTGGGCCTGGCCGGCTGGGCCTGCCTCTGTGGCCTTTGGCCCAGGGGAAGGGGGTTTCCTTTTCCCCTTTTTTGCATTTCTATTTCTTTTCTATTTTTACAGAAAATGCTTTGCAACATTAGAGCTGTCCAAAAGGATTCTGTAAAATGTGGGACTTGGCCAGATAATTACATTGCACTAGTTGGCACTGCCAAAAAGGATTGTGAGGCTTTTGAAATAGTTTGCCACTTTTATAATTTAAAAAGGCATTAAATCTATTTGTTTTAGCCACTGTTTAACCAGTTTAGGGCACTTAGACATTTTGCAAAAATGGTGGTTCACCACCAATATTTGTAATGAATTATTTGGCACATGATGAACATTTTAGATTTCATGTCTGACAAATATGAATTTTTGACTTTAGATTGGATTTGAATTTGAACTATGAGTTGGATCAAGTGAAGATTAGCAACAGTAACATGATGACATGGCACCATTAACACGGGATTACTGTAGCATGCCAGTGGGGGTGTTACAAATCTCCTCCACTACAAGAAATCCCGTCCCGAGATTTAAGTGGGGAAGTAAAGACTAACTTCGGGAGAACTGACCCTTATAGGCTTAATTATCTGTGAACAATTCAGGGAATGAGGCAGCAGTATCTCTCGAGTTGAAACTTAATAAAACATCGAGAGCAATGAATGAAGGTACAATAGGAAGTTTCAACCGAATGAACAATGATTGATACTTGAATAGAGTGTGAGAAAGGGGGTTCAGAGCATCGGGAATAGATCATCTCTCGGACGGTGGCTCATGACAACACACAAAGCCAAGAGCAAATGATACTTCGTAATAAAGGATATATAGGAGAGTCAGGTTTTGATCCTGTGGAACTGTGGGTTATGGGCCCACCATGTGGGTTAAAAGTAGAAAGGGGGCCGATAGCAAGACATGTCAAATGATAGACTGTCAGTTATGTTGCCAACAACGTTGGTACCAAGGGCGAGGGACGAAGAGAACTATTTTCCTGCTCGTTGAACGAGGCGGACCAATAGGCAAAGTTCTCGTCCATCGGTGGTTACCGGAATGTCAACAGCAATAATAACAAGGTCTTACTGACAAATTGTACACCGAGGTGTTTTCATAAGGAGGGAACTATTACTGCTTAGATCTCATAAACCACAAGAAAGGTTAAACAAAACAAAGGAAACAAAAGGTGATCATTAGATTAAACAGAACAATGGAAAGTAAAATGTGTTTTAAACACATATTTCAAGGGTATATCCTTCCCAAGGACAAGCAGAGCATGATATCCTTGACAAGATATAATGTAGAAAACTCTTTAGGGAAGGGGAGAGAAATTTCATGACATTACCCATACAGCAGTGTTTGGATAGTTGAGCAGGAAACATTTAGCATTGGGCTTCAAATGTTCTTTGTTGAAAATCGGAGTACCATAGGCATGCTTCGAGATAGCATTGACATGATCATCAGGTGAAGTTCAGACTTTGGAAACACAAAGGATCCATCAAGAATAACGTGTAGAATAAGTCTTACGATTTCCTCATGGAAAGAATGGGTCCTCCGGGCAGGTGTGCTAGGCATGACATAACCTTACCGGGTCATATAAAGACCAACATTATAACTCTTGGAAATATGTTCCAACCATCATATCTGACCGAGATTCAGATCTGATTGGTGTCACGATACCTCAGACATAGGATGCCTGAGAAGAAAAGGTGCGGCACAATTTGACGAGATGACATTGTAAGATTCTCGGGAAATGAACTATGGAAGCGAGTTCTGAAACAAGAGTTCATCAGTAAACCAAGGAGAGGACGAGGGGGGTGGCTCATGGACTCAGCGACAATTCATCGAGACTTCAAAAGATGGATTTCCACAATTGCGTGAACACGGAGATATCATTGGTTAGACCAAAGGATATAATGATGTATGCTCGAGGAGAACATCCACGAGTAAACATTGGTTGAAAGGTGCACCCGAAATATGGACTTAGGTAGCATGATCAATGTTAGTATGGTGATTCGATAACCAATGGTCTAAGAATGAAATATCGACCATCAACTTCAAAGCAATAGGGTTGCTAGAAGTTTTGAAGACGCACATCATAGTTCAATTGTCGGTTTTCTGGTTAGAAACAATCACGGGGACCAAGGAATGAACGGGTATGGAAAGAAGTATCACCCGTATCAAGATCTCTTAAGAGGTGGTGAAATTCTCACGACTTTCTTTACATAAAAGATGGTAATACTCCAAGGTAAAGAAGAACAAATGCTGGGTAGCAAGGATCTCAAGGTATATCACAAAACACGAACAAGTTTGTGTTAAACGGAAGGCAATAAAGTGTTCGATGATAATACAAATCATCAAGGGCAAGGATGGTATTTCTCAACAAGAATTAAATTGATATCCTGGAAGAGCTCATAAGGCTGATGATGATCATGACACATTTGTCGAGAGATTTCATGAAGATGTAATCAATCAGCGACGACACCAAGTCAAAGGAATGATGAAGCAAAAGGTTATTGGAACCATGGGTATGACACAAACTCGAAAACAAGCTTGTTGTTCAAGGTGAATTGATAAAATGAGGAAGATCGACGTAAGCTTCGCTCATCGTCGAAAAGTTGTGCTCCGGGAATAAGGACCAGGTAGCACAGTTAAATTAGCATGATAATGATATAGTCGATCAGGCTAGGAATGATGTGACGGAGTATCACTCCAATTAAGAATTTACAAGAGGTAGTGCAATGACACAATATCATCGAGATAACATGAGGCAATACTTGAAGGTAGATCAAATTAAAGGTTGTACAGGTGAAATGACTTGCAGGAGACAAGTATTTTAACTTGTCCGGGAAATGGAATTAAGGAGAAACTATGGTTGGAACCACGATTATGAATGATCAAACCACCGATACAAGATGAACTTATAACAAGGGGTAATTATTTTTACGAGAAGCTTCCATGACAAGTTCTACATCGGTTCCATGGGCATGAACACAACGGTTCAAGGTCGACTCCCACTTCTTCAATACATAACCTTTCATTCACTCCTCGTTTTCGAAAAATTTGTAGTGCGAAAGATTTATCTGGTGAAGCACCAGAAGAGTATGACTCACATCTGTTTCGAGTTCACACGGATTAGGGAAGGCATATAGGTTCAACCCGTAGGGGTATCTTAGGAACATATACCACTAACTTCAGGATTAAAATATACCATCCCGAAAGCAGAGCATGGTTGACAAAAGCAGATGATAGAATTTACCAACGGCATTATGTGTCAGGGCAAAACTCACAAGTTTAATGAATATGAAGGTCACTGTCGGATAATAATCCACCAAGGATATGGCGGTCCATAAAGATCTGATGTGAGTATCGATACTCACCCAGAAGAAGAAAGAATGCAAAGGCATCGGGTTATAGATATAATTGGATAACTTCAAAGCTTGAATACAAAGGAATTACGATTTTCAAATCAGAAGATCTGAAGCAGAGGCTCTGATCAAAAGATAATTGAGTGAATCGATACAGATCGACAATCATTCAAGGTTTGATTTGACAAGAACAAGCTCATGTTTGGAGTGACGTCTGAGCCGGAAGGATGAATGCTAGGATCTGATTGAGGATTACGAGCATTCGCGACATGTTGGATCAAGGGACTCGAAACGATAGTGACAGAGGATGTCAACGAAGATTACTAGAAATATGGAATTAACAATAATGCAAGCAAACAAGAATTTCAACAACAATAGGCTGCTGAGGATTTTCAGAAGATCGAATGGTATTTCGAAGACTTTTGCGAAATACCTAAACAATTGGGGATGAAGAAATCCCCGATAATTGTGAGGAATTATCCGTACACGTATTCAGGCGGAAAAGGAGCTGCAACGCAGTAGGCACAAAGGATTCTCGAAATACCTGAAAGTATTACAAGGCATCTTGTAATAACAAGATCAACTTGGGATGACAACATGAACGACATGTGCATGTAGTTATCCAGAGGGATTTATCGGTGATATGGAATTGCAACGGCGAAGGTCACAAGGATTTCGGGGAAACATCGGAGAGTATCTTCGAAATCTTCTGAAGCAGCAAGCGATCATCTGGCCTGAATGGGCTCTCCGGGAGAAAGTGGGTACGAGAGCCTAATGTCAGACTTAGTAAAATGATTAACCCGAATAGAAGAGATCAGAGTCCCAGAGTATAGACGAGGAATAAAAAGACCCTAATACCACCCAAGGGCGAAGTGGGCCCGTAAGACACACATCCATGTTAGTAAAAGTTTTTGTAGTGACTAGGCTCGACTTCGTCCAAGGAGTTGGAAAGGGGGCTACCTACAGGCAGTTGGCTCTGATACCAACTTGTGACGCCCTCGATTCAATCGTACACTAATCATACACGCAAATGTGTACGATCAAGATCAAGGACTCACGGGAAGATATCACAACACAACTCTAGACACAAATTAAAATAATACAAGCTTTATATTACAAGCCAGGGGCCTCGAGGGCTCGAATACATAAGCTCGCAAACAAAAGAGTCAGCGGAAGCAACAATATCTGAGTACAGACATGAGTTAAACAAGTTTGCCTTAAGAAGGCTAGCACAAATCAACACGATCGAAGAGGCAAGGCCTCCGGCCTGGGAGCCTCCTAACTACTCCTGGTCGTCGGCGGCCTCCACGTAGTAGTAAGCATCGGCAGTGGCATCTGGCTCCTGGGCTCCGACATCTGGTTGCATCAACCGGAAAGGAGAAGAAAGGGGGAAAGGGGAGCAAAGCAACCGTGAGTACTCATCCAAAGTACTCGTAAGCAAGGATCTACACTACATATGCAACATTATCAAAGGAAGGCTGTATATGTGGACTAGGCTGCAGAAATGCCAGAATAGAGGGGAGAACCTAGTCCTATCGAAGACTAGCATCTTCTGGAAACCACCATCTTGCAGCAACAGGAGGGAGTATAGTAGCATAACGTAAAGTAGTAGTAGTTTTATCAACCTCGGCCAAAGATCCTTTCTCGACTCCCTGCGAGAAAGCAATCCCAGAGCCATACTATCCATTTCTCATATCAATGTCTCATCTCAAGTATCCAGTTCTAGTTGTATCGATCGGGATACAACTCCAAGTGTCCGTTACCGTAGGACAGGCTGTCGATAGATGTTTTCTTCCCAGCAGGGGTGCACCAACTTACCCACCACACTCGATTAACTCCGGCCGGACACACTTTCCTGGGCCATGCCCAGCCTCGGCCAAACAATACGCCGCAACCCGACCTAGGTTTAATAGAGAGGTCAGCACGCCGGACTAAACCTATGCCCCCAGGGGTCATGGGCCATCTCCCCGGGAACTCCTGCACGTTGCGAGGGCGACAAATGAGCAGACCTAGCTACCTCCTTAAAAGGGCAGGAGCTTACCAGTCCAACCTGGCGCGCGTCGCTCAGTCGCTGACGTCTATTAAGCTTCGGCTGATGCATACGACGCAGAATGCCCATACTATGCCCACGTGATGGTTAGTGCTATCAGGCCAGAGGCCCCTCGGATCAAATATCCAAATCGTAGTGGATTAGGAATGCGCGGTAACAAGCAGAGACTCACGAAAGATGTGACCCCGTTGCCCCGTCTCGAGGACTTGCCGCAAGGGCTAGGAATTCCCGGGCACACCTCGTAATTATCTCGCGGGCACCCTCCAGGTCAACCCGTCTCCACATCACTCGCAATTAAGCTCGCGCGGGTACCTCTCAGGGCCGACCCGTCTTTAGTAACATGGTTCAGTGTAAAGTCATAGTAACCATAGTAACTGCTTAGTATATGTTGATCGGGTCTTCGATGATGAAGGAGGGGCAACAAGGACAAGGTGGGGGTCACTGATGGATCACTAACCAACCTATACTAAGCAGTTTAGGATAAGCAGGTAGGTAACAATAAGCAGGTTACAAAAGCAGGCTATGCATCAGAATAGGAGCAATCAATTACAATAGCAAAATCTAATGCAAGCATGAGAGAATGGAATGGGCAATATCGGGATGATCAAAGGGGGGCTTGCCTGGAAGCTCTGCTGAAAAGGAAGAAGTGGCGTCGTCGACATAGTCGATCACATGGGCAGCATCGGCCTCGGGGTCTACCGGAGAGAAGAGGGGGAAGAAACAATAAATATAGAGCAAACATAGCATCACAAAGCATAACATGGCAATACGTTGTGCCGGGTGTGACCTAACGTATGGCTACACGATATAGGTGAAGGGGGAATTCGGCCGGGATTGTTTTCCCGGTTCCGGACCTGTGTCCGACAGATGACCGGAGGGGAAAGTTCCATGTTCAGATAGATAGAGGCAACTGACAGGTAAACGGATCGCTTACTCGGATTCGTCTCGTCATTCTGATCAACTTTCATGTAGAAAACATTTTCATCCGAGCTATGGTTTTTTTTCTACGAATTTCTAAAGTTTAAAGTATTTTCTGGAATTACTCAAATTAACAGAAATTCATTATGACGTCAGCATTGCGTTGGGATGATGTCAGCAGTCAACAGACTCGCTAACCAGGGTCAAACCCGACCTATGAGTCTAGTGGGACCCACATGTCAGCCTCTGTTAGTCCAACAGTAAATTAAACTAAACTAACAGGCTAATTAGAGGGGTGGGCCCCTAGAGTCAGTGGCTAACTAATTACTAATTAATTAACAGATTTTAATTTGCAGATTTACTTATTTTGAAAACATTTAAGCTAGCGGGGCCTGCATGTCAGTGGGCCAGAGTGCCCAGTCAGCAGTTGACCGAAGTCAACAGGTCAGCCGGGCCCCAGGGGCCCACGGGTCAGCGACCCAGGGGGTGGGACCCATGGAGCCACGTCGGCGTCGGTGCCGGAGAGAGCTTCGGCGACCAAAAACGACGGCGGCGCGCTCGGGAGGTGGTCGGGTTTCGCGCACAGGGCGCCGTTTCTAGCGCGGTCGGGCTCGTTCGAACGAGAAGACGACGGCGAGGCGATCTGGGGTGGTGGCAGAGGCTGCGGTGGTCGGGAACGGCGACGGCGAGCGGCGAGGCGGACGCCGGACTTCGAGCATGGGTGGATCCGGCATTACACGGCTCGGCGGAGCGAGCTAGCTAGCGCTACGGGGCCCTACGCGCGTGTTGAGCACGACAGCGAGCTCGGACGAGCTCATCGGCGAGCGTGGCCATGACGAGGAGCTCAACGTCGGCGCTGTGTTCGGCCACAACAGAAGCGGCGAGCTACGGGCGCAGTAAACTAAAGGAGGAAAAGGAGGAGGTGACGAAGCTCACCGAGCGGCTCAAGGTGGCCCGTGGAAGCTTTGTAGCGCAGTGGAGACGACGAATCGACGGCGGCGATTTGCGGTGGCCGAAGATGCGGACGAAGGGGAAACAGCGCTGCAGGGCTCTCCGGCTCCAACTAGGGCCACCAGGAGAAGGTGACAACCTCGGCAAAGCTCGCGGACAGGATCATCGGGCACGGGGCCGCCCGTGGCCGCGGCGACGACGGAGGACGGCGGAGGGCGCGCTCGGGATCAAGCGAGAGGAGAGGGGAGAGGTGGATCTAGGGGAGGGAAGGCGCAAAGGCGAGCGAGAGGGGGGCAAGTGGGGGAGATGGGTGGAGGCCGAGGTGTCGGGGCGGCCTTATCCCCTCCCGGTGTTGGCGCCGGCAAGGTGGTCGGGTGGGGACGTGCCCCTGTAGCGGCACGCACCAGGGGAACAGGAAGGAGGGGAGAGCGACCGGGGAGGGGAGCTGGGCCTGGCCGGCTGGGCCTGTCTCTGTGGCCTTAGGCCCAGGGGCCGGGGGTTTCCTTTTCCCCTTTTTGCATTTCTATTTCTTTTCTCTTTTTACAGAAAATGCTTTGCAAGATTAGAGCTGTCCAAAAGGATTCTGTAAAATGTGGGACTTGGCCACATAATTACATTGCACTAGTTGGCACTGCCAAAAAGGATTGTGAGGCTTTTGAAATAGTTTGCCACTTTTATAATTTAAAAACGCATTAAATCTATTTGTTTTAGCCACTGTTTAACCAGTTTAGGGAACTTAGACATTTTGCAAAAATGTTGGTTCACCACCAATATTTGTGATGAATTATTTGGCACATGATGAACATTTTAGATTTCATGTCTGACAAATATGAATTTTTGACTTTAGATTGGATTTGAATTTGAACTGTGAGTTGGATCAAGTGAAGATTAGCAACAGTAACATGATGACATGGCACCATTAACAGGGGATTACTGTAGCATGACACTGGGGGTGTTACCGAGCGGCCTCCCCTGGCTACCCGCTACCCTTGTACGCCCAAGCGCAGGGCTCCGGAGGTGGAAGCAGCGCCTCGCACCGCGGTGGCACGCGCTGCTGGCCCACGAACTCACGCCGAGGGCTCCTCGCGCGAGCTCGTAGTGTGGGCGGCGATGCCACCGCGCACGTGGATCAGATTCCCGCAGTTCTTCATCGAAGAGATGCCGCCGAGGGGGCCGCTCGAGCTGTGGCTGTAGCATGCCGAGTGCAACACCCCAGCGACGGGAGCGGAGATCGAGGTTGTCTCCCCAGGCAAGATCTTCATGACCCGCGGATGGGGCGAGGTTGCCCGCGCCTGCCACGCGGAGGGGGCCCTCGCCATCCATTTCGAGTACGACGGCGCCTCCATGCTGTTCTTCAAGGTCTTCGACGAGGAAGGCCGTCGCCTGGAATGCTTCCCTGGAGGGGGTCACCAGGACGGTGCGACGGCCAGCGCCGGGCCCGCCCTTGGCCCTCCCGACAGCTCCTCCAGCAGCAGTGACGGCGCCTGGGAGTCCAGCGACTCTCCTGAGCCTGGCGAGACTCCGGAGACGAGCGACGACAGCTACGTGCCCCCGAGCTCTCGTCGTGCCCGGAGCGCGGCAGCGGCGTCCGCCCGCTGTCGTCGTTGATCTGGATGGGCTCGGCAGCGACATCTGTAGATATGATTCCTAGAAACCTCCTTCTTTTGTTCCCTGCGAGGAATCGAGATGAACCCCGTCGGGGTGTGTAAAGAATCTGTAACGCTTTCGCATCAATGTTATTCCTATTGCGGAATTCGTGATTGCGCGTCTTGCTTTGACATTGTCCCCTGATGTCTACTACACAACCTTCTTCTTGTAGACGTTGTTGGGCCTCCAAGTGCAGAGGTTTGTAGGACAGTAGCAAATTTCCCTCAACTGGATGACCTAAGGTTTATCAATCGGTGGGAGGCGTAGGATGAAGATGGTCTCTCTCAAACAACCCTGCAACCAAATAACAAAGAGTCTCTTGTGTCCCCAACACACCCAATACAATGGTAAATTGTATAGGTGCACTAGTTCGGCAAAGAGATGGTGATACAAGTGCAATATGGATGGTAGATATGGGTATTTGTAATCTGAAAATATGAAAACAGCAAGGTAGCAAGCGATAAAAGTGAGCGTAAACGATATTGCAATGCTAGGAAACAAGGCCTAGGGTTCATACTTTCACTAGTGCAAGTTCTCTCAACAATAATAACATAATTGGATCATATAACTATCCCTCAACATGCAACAAAGAGTCACTCCAAAGTCACTAATAACGGAGAACAAACGAAGAGATTATTGTAGGGTACGAAACCACCTCAAAGTTATTCTTTCGGATCGCTCTATCATAGAGTTCATACTAGAATAACACCTTAAGACACAAATCAACCAAAACCCTAATGCCACCTAGATACTCCAATGTCACCTCAAGTATCCGTGGGTATGATTATACGATGTGCATCACACAATCTCAGATACATCTATTCAACCAACACAAAGAACTTCAAAGAGTGCCCCAAAGATTCTATCGGAGAGTAAAGACGAAAACATGTGCCAACCCCTATGCATAAGTTCACGACGTCACGGAACCCACAAGTTGATCACCAAAACATACATCAAGTGAATCACATGATATCCCATTGTCACCACAAATAAGCACATGCAAGACATACATCAAGTGTTCTCAAATCCTTAAAGACTCAATCCGATAAGATAAATTCAAAGGGAAAACTCAATCCATTACAAGAGAGTAGAGGGGGAGAAACATCATAAGATCCAACTATAATAGCAAAGCTCGAGATACATCCAGATCGTGCCAAATCAAGAACATGAGAGAGAGAGAGAGATCAAACACATAGCTACTAGTACATACCCTCAGCCCCGAGGGTGAACTACTCCCTCCTCGTCATGGAGAGCGTCGGGATGATGAAGATGGCCACCGGTGAGGGATTCCCCCTCCGGCAGGGTGCCGGAACAGGGTCCCAATTGGTTTTAGGTGGCTACAGAGGCCTGCGGCGGCGGAACTCCCGATCTATTCTGCTCCCCGATGTTTTTAGGGTATATGGATATATATAGGCGAAAGAAGTCGGTCATGGGAGCCACGAGGGGCCCACGAGGGTGGGGGCACGCCCAAGGGGGTAGGGCGCGCCTTCCTGCCTTGTGGCTTCCTCGAAGCTTCCCTGACGTCTACTCCAAGTCTCCTAGATTGCTTCCGTTCCAAAAATAACTCTCCCGAAGGTTTCATTCCGTTTGGACTCCGTTTGATATTCCTTTTCTTTGAAACACTGAAATAGGCAAGAAAACAGCAATTTGGGTTGGGCCTCCGGTTTATAGGTTAGTCCCAAAAATAATATAAAAGTGTTTAGTAAAGCACATAAACATCCAAAACGGATAATATAATAGCATGAATACTCCATAAATTATAGATACGTTGGAGACGTATCAGCATCCCCAAGCTTAATTCCTACTCGTCCTCGAGTAGGTAAATGATAAGAGAAATAATTTATGAAGTGTGAATGCTAGCAGGTGCACAAGTTTGATCAATGATAATTTCAATCACCTTTTCTAGCATCATTATATGTCATAACAGTAGCTCAACTCATAAAACTTTTCATGATCAAGTAAGAAGCTATTCACATGTTAAAGCATAGACCATAAACTTTCTTGAAAACTAACAAACTATTTTCTCAGTCATCAAACAATTGCAATTCATCTTATTTTCAGGAAGGGTCTATGTAAGAGCTTTGATTTAGCAAATTCCACATACTCAACTATCATATAGTCTTCCATGATTGATACCACTCAAAGCATATTTTTAGAACAAATAGCATCCATCGAACACAGAGAAAGATAGGGGCTTAATGTTTCGCCTCCCAACTTATTTATCATATAGATAATTGTCAACAATAATAATTCATGATCAAATATATTTGAATGGCCATATATGCTTAGATATTTCCACCACATGATGCTTGCCAACTAAAGAGTAGGTTGGAATGAGAAGGAATACTACTGACTCTTGCATAAAAGTAAAAGATAGACCCTTCGCAAAGGGAAGCAGGGATTTGCAGAGGTACCAGAGCTCGAAGCTAAAACAGAGATGAAAATAATTTAGAGAGGTATGCTTTCATTGTCAACATAACGACCAAGAGTTCCCAATATCTTCCATACTAGATACATTATAGGCGGTTCCCAAACAGAAAGGTAAAGATTTTACTCCCCCTCCACCAACAATCACACTCCACAGCTTGTCCGAAACAACGGGTGCCGTCCAACTATCAACAATCCTGGGGGAGTTTTTTTAAATTATTTGTGAATTTGTTTTTGATCTTTTGATCATAGGACTGGGCATCCCAGTTACTAGCCATTTTCTCGTGAATGATGAGCGGAGTCCACTCATCGTGAGAATAACCCACCTAGCATGGAAGATACTGACAGCCCCTAGTCGCTACATGAGCGATTCGGGCATACAAAACAGATTATTATTTGAAGGTTTAGAGTTTGGCACATGCAAATTTACTTGGAATGGCAGGTAAATACCACATATAGGTAGATATGGTGGACACTCATGGAAGAAACTTGGTTCAAGGAATTTTGATGCACAAGCAGTATTCCCGCTTAGTACAGATATTTTGGCTAGCAAAAGATTCTAAATAGCAAGCACCACATGTTAGAGGATCCATAACAATATAACTTCTATACAAATATACCCAAGCATAACTCATTATGTTGTCTTCCTTGTCCAACTTCAACTAATTTGCTCAGGTTTGAAAATAATTAATGGGGCTCACAATCATAGAAGATGTCCAAGATAGTATATTTATATGTGAAATCTCTCTTCCTTCAATATTCTTTCATGAATTGTTCAAGTGACCAATACAATGTTTGCTAACCTTCAATAAATTTACCACCTCTACTTCTTATATGTGAAGTCATTACTCCCCATGGGATAAGCATATGAAACATATATAATTTCAGATTTATGACATTCAAATCATTCAACCATTTACTCATAGGATATAAGTGAAGCACACGAGTAAATAACAAACTACTCCAAAAAGATATAAGTGAAGATCAATGAGTAGTTAAATAATTATGTAGCTATGTGAAGACTCTCTCTCATTTAAGAATTTCAGATCTTGGGATATTATTCAAACAGCAAGCAAAACAAAATAAAACGACATTTCAAGGATAGCACTCATCATGTGAAGAAGCAAAAACTTAGGCTCAACCGATACTAACCGATAATTGTTGAAGAAGAAAGGTGGGATGCCTACCGGGGCATCCCCAAGCTTAGATGCTTGAAACTTCTTGAAATATTATCTTGGGGTGCCTTGGGCATCCCCAAGCTTGAACTTTTGCATCTCCTTAATTCCTTTTATACCACGGTTTCCTAAATCTCGAAAGCTTCATCCACACCAAACTCAACAAGAACTCGTGAGATAAGTTCATATAAACCAATGCAAAAACCTTATCATTCTCTACTATAACAAATCAATAAAATTATTATTCAACATTGCATACTAAATGCCTCTTCATATTTAATACTCCTATCCTCAAATAGAATCATTAAACAAGCAAACATATGCAAACAATGCAAACATAACAGCAATCTGCCAAAACAGTACAGTCTGTAAAGAATGCAAGATTCATCATACTTCCCTAACTCCAAACATTATGAAATTCTACCACACTGTAGAAAATTTATCAGAGCTCAAAATGCAAAAAGTTTCAACATTTTATCATTCTGTCTTTTCTAGGGAATTTTTGCAACAGCGGTAAACTTTCTGTTTTGAAACAGCAACATGTATACTTGCAAAATAAGCATGGTAAAGGCTATCCTTGACATTGTTATTGAAAATAGAGATGCAAAACATTATTCTAAATAAGAGAAAGCAAATACTAACAAAATAAAATGACGCTCCAAGCAAAACACATATCATGTGGTGAATAAAAATATAGCCCCAAGTAAAGTTACCGATGAACGAAGACGAAAGAGGGGATGCCATCCGGGGCATCCCCAATCTTAGGCTTTTGGTTGTCCTTGAATATTACCTTGGGATGCCTTGGTCATCCCCAAGATTAGGCTCTTGCCACTCCTTATTCCATAGTCCATCGAATCTTTCCCCAAAACTTGAAAGCTCCACAACACAAAACTCAACAGAAAACTCATAAGCTCCATTAGTATAAGAAAATAAATCACCACTTAGGTACTGTTCTGAACTCATTCTAAATTCATATTGGTGTAATATATACTTTATTACAACTTATCTATGGTTCATACCCTCCGATACTACTCATAGATTCATCAAAATAAGCAAACAACACATAGAAAACAGAATCTGTCAAAAACAGAACAGTCTGTAGTAATCTGTATCTAACGCAAACTTCTGGAACTCAGAAAAATCTGCCAAAATAGGATGACCTAGATAATTTGATTATTGATCTACTGCAATTTGAATCAGTATTTTATCACTTTCTGGTGATTTTTAACAATTGTTTTCGTGAGCAGAAAGTTTCTGTCTTTTTCAGCAAGATCAAATAATTATCATCCAAGAAGATCCTATAGGTCTTACTTGGCACAAACACTAATTAAAACATAAAACCACATCTAACTAGAGGATAGATGATTTATTTATTACTAAACAGAACCAAAAAGCAAGAAACAAAAATAAAATTGGGTTGCCTCCCAACAAGCGCTAATGTTTAACGCCCCTAGCTAGGCATGATGATTTCAATGATGCTCACCTAAAAGATAAGAATTGAAACATAAAGAGAGCATCATGAAGAATATGACTAGCACATCTAAGTCTAACCCACTTCCTATGCATAGGGATTTTGTGAACAAACAGCTTATGGGAACAATAATCAACTAGCATAGGAAGGCAAAACAAGCATAGCTTCAAGATTTTAAGCACATAGAGAGGAAACTTGATATTATTGCAATATGTAGAAGCATATGATCCTCTCTCATAATAATTTCCAGTAGCATCATTAATGAATTCAACCATATAACCAGCACATAAAGCATTCTTTTCATGATCAACTTGCATAGAAATTTTACTACTCTCCACATAAGCAAATTTCTTCTCATCAATAGTAGTGGGAGCAAACTCAACAAAATAACTATCATGTGAAGCATAATCCAATTGAAAATTAAAATCGTGATGACAAGTTTCATGGTTATATTCATTCTTTATAGCATACGTGTCATCACAATAATCATCATAAATAGGAGGCATGCTTTCATCATAATAAATTTGCTCATCAAAACTTGGGGGACTAAACATATCATCTTCATCAAACATAGAATCCCCAAGCTTGTGGCTTTGCATATATTTAGCATCATGGGTATTCAAAGAATTCATACTAAAAACATTGCAATCATGCTCATCATTCAAATATTTAGTGCCAAACATTTTAATGTATTCTTCTTCTAACACTTCGGCACAATTATCGAAATCCTTATTTTCACGGAAGACATTAAAAAGGTGAAGCATATGAGGCAACCTTAATTCCATTTTTTGTTGTAATTTTATTTTATAAACTAAACTAGTGATAAAACAAGAAACTAAAAGATTCGATTGCAAGATCTAAAGATATACCTTCAAGCACTCACCTCCCCGGCAACGGCGCCAGAAAAGAGCTTGATGTCTACTACACAACCTTCTTCTTGTAGACGTTGTTGGGCCTCCAAGTGCAGAGGTTTATAGGACAGTAGCAAATTTCCCTCAAGTGGATGACCTAAGGTTTATCAATCCGTGGGAGGCGTAGGATGAAGATGGTCTCTCTCAAACAACCCTGCAACCAAATAACAAAGAGTCTCTTGTGTCCCTAACACACCCAATACAATGGTAAATTGTATAGGTGCACTAGTTCGGCGAAGAGATGGTGATACAAGTGCAATATGGATGGTAGATATGGGTATTTGTAATCTGAAAATATAAAAACAGCAAGGTAGCAAGCAATAAAAGTGAGCGTAAACGGTATTGCAATGCTAGGAAACAAGGCCTAGGGTTCATACTTTCACTAGTGCAAGTTCTCTCAACAATAATAACATAATTGGATCATATAACTATCCCTCAACATGCAACAAAGAGTCACTCCAAAGTCACTAATAGCGGAGAACAAACGAAGAGATTATTGTAGGGTACGAAACCACCTCAAAGTTATTCTTTCGGATCGATCTATCATAGAGTTCGTACTAGAATAACACCTTAAGACACAAATCAACCAAAACCCTAATGTCACCTAGATACTCCAATGTCACCTCAAGTATCCGTGGGTATGATTATATGATGTGCATCACACAATCTCAGATTCATCTATTCAACCAACACAAAGAACTTCAAAGAGTGCCCCAAAGATTCTATCGGAGAGTTAAGACGAAAACGTGTGCCAACCCTTATGCATAAGTTCACGAGGTCACGGAACCCGAAAGTTGATCACCAAAACATACATCAAGTGAATCACGTGATATCCCATTGTCACCACAGATAAGCACATGAAAGACATACATCAAGTGTTCTCAAATCCTTAAAGACTCAATCCGATAAGATAACTTCAAAGGGAAAACTCAATCCATTACAAGAGAGTAGAGGGGAGAAACATCATAAGATCCAACTATAATAGCAAAGCTCGCGATACATCAAGATCGTGCCAAATCAAGAACACGAGAGAAAGAGAGAGAGAGAGATCAAACACATAGCTACTGGTACATACCCTCAGCCCCGAGGGTGAACTACTCCCTCCTCGTCATGGAGAGCGTTGGGATGATGAAGATGGCCACCGGTGAGGGATCCCCCCTCCGGCAGGGTGCCGAAACAGGGTCCCGATTGGTTATTGGTGGCTACAGAGGCTTGCGGCAGCAGAACTCCCGATCTATTCTGCTCCCCGATGTTTTTAGGGTATATGGATATATATAGGCGAAAGAAGTCGGTCAGGGGAGCCATGAGGGGCCCATGAGGGTGGGGGCGCGCCCAGGGGGTAGGGCGCACCTCCTTGCCTCATGGCTTCCTCGAAGCTTCCCTGACGTCTACTCCAAGTCTCCTGGATTGCTTCCATTCCAAAAGTAACTCTCCCGAAGGTTTCATTCTGTTTGGACTCCGTTTGATATTCCTTTTCTTCGAAACACTGAAATAGGCAAGAAAACAGCAATTTGGGCTGGGCCTCCGGTTAATAGGTTAGTCCCAAAAATAATATAGAAGTGTTTAGTAAAGCCCATAAACATCCAAAATAGATAATATAATAGCATGAATGCTTCATAAATTATAGATGCGTTGGAGACGTATCATCCCCCCTTTTCATCCTTGCGGTAGCTTAGTGCTCTATCCGACAGGTCCCAGACCTTAGGTAGGCGTCAGTCGTCGCTGGTATGCCAGGTAGCGATGCCGTGGTCAAGGCCAGGAGGTAAGCAGCCCAAGGTCCGGTAATAGGTCCTGAGGCGCAATGCTCAAGAGGTCCCCCTTGGTGTGCAAGCAGCTCCCTAAAGGCAGAAAAGGAAGGCAGCATTGCCGGAGCAAGGCTGCGGGAGCCGAAAATCCTAGGTCACGGTGTCGGGCTACTTGGATACGTGACTTATCTTATCAAGCCTAAGGCGATTTCCTTGCGCAGTGCCTGATTCTTTCATCAGTGATGGAGGTATGGCTGGGTTTGGCCTGTGCCAGCTTCCCTCCCTTTTTCACACTCTTCTAAGTGCTTTGCATCCTCGGGTCCCGACCTTCGAGCGAGCTCAGCCGCCGCTGGTATGCCAGGTCGCGGTGCCGTGGTCAAGGCCAGGGGTGAGGGCTGGAGAGTCAGTAGGAGCTCCTGAGACGCGATGCTCAGGAGCCGCCCCCCTTTAGCGCGCAAGCGAATTGCGTGAGGAAAGGGAGGAGCTTGTCGTGCCGCCCGTAGTTAGGCTCCAGAGATTCCTGTAGGTTAGCGTGAGGGGAGAATGCAGCTTGCAATCGCGTTCGCTGGCCTGCCGCTGGTCTTTCCGCAAGAAGATGAAGGCACTGTGGGCCTGGTGAGGTGACGTGCGCGAGGCATGCCGCGAGCCAGAGCTCGACCACTCAGGTTTGTCAGCGTTGCAGGGACGGACCCGAGCACAAGCGCCGTGCCAGCAAGTGTAGCCCCCATTGCGGGATGAGCAGGAGGCCGGTTAGCAACGCGGGTGGCCGCTAGGGGTCACGAGCAAGCAGGTGATGATCATAAGATAACTCATGCAAGGAGGCAAGCTAGCTCAGATAGATGCAAGAATGATACATGCCACAGGGACGGACCCACGCTGCTTGGGGATGATGCAGCCCGAGGGGCGCCCCCAACAGAGTAAGCTAAAGATGCAAAAGGATACACGTCGCAGGGACAGGCCCGTGCGACTTGGGGATAATGCTGCCCGCGGGGCGCCCCCAACTGAATGAACCGTAAAGAGTCACCTGGTATCATTGCTGGAGAGGTATTGACGTAGCCGAAGATGCGTGCTGGAGAAGTTTCCCCCCACGAGCCGCCAGAGTCCTGAGCCTCAGGAAGCTCTGTGGGCCCGAGTGGCTCCTGAAGAACCGTCGCCATCTCCGCCAGGATAGCATGATGCCTGGCCTCCTGAGCCGCCAGAATGCTCTACAAGTGGCGCTGAAAGGTGACAGCCGCGTTCGGCAAGCCAAATGGTATGCGAACATAGCTGTGAGGTGGACCCTTGCACAGACCAACGCGCAAAGGTCAGAAACGCTCCTGAGATGCGGCCCTGGTGAGCCCTGGAATGTCGATGCAAACGCGCAGCTCATCATCCTCGCCAGGACGTGGAGCGGCACCAGGTGGTGGGCGGCAGTCGCCGCGCATGGTCCTTGCTTCTTAAAGCTTCTCTCTCGCCTTGGTGATGAACTCCTGAGCACTAGGCACTCCGCGCCTTGTGCCCTCTTGTGGGAAGCATGCGGCGAAGCACGCCTCCACGTGGTGCCCGAGCGCCTCCCTCGTGACATGGGCTAGGTCAGAGGCCCTCCAGAAGAGAGCCCCCGAGCCCAGCCTGAGGAGGGCGCCAGGCGCGCCTTCCTATGCGAGGGAGGGAGGTGCCCCGTCTGCGGACGCAGGTCCTGAGATGGTGCCGCTAGAACGCCGCTCTCCTGAGGCCCTTGGTGGAGCAGCTGCTTCTTCTTCTTGGGGATGGCCTTAGGAGGGTACCCAGCACCTTCGTTGTCTGGGTCTTCGGCCGCTGCAGTCTGGTAAGCGCGCTCGAGGGAGCACACCGCGTCCTTCTCCTCGCAGGCGACCGAGATGACGCCGCCGCTTCCTAGCATCTTGAGGACGTTGTAGCCGTGATGAGTCACTGCCATAAACTTGGCCAGGGCTGGGTACCCGAGGATGGCATTGTATGGCAGGCGGATGTGGGCGACGTCGAAGTCAATGAGCTCGGTGCAGTAGTTGTTGCGTTGGCCGAAGGTGACAGGGAGGCGAATCTGCCATATCGGGGTGGTGGAGCCGTCGGTCACTCCTGAGAATGGCTTGGTAGGCTGTAGCTGATCATATGGCACTTGGAGGCGGTCGAACGTCTCGACGGACAGGACATTGAGCCCTGCGCCGCCGTCGATGAGGGTCTTGGTGACTTGGACATTGCTGATGATGGGTGAGCAGAGCATCGGGAGGGCGCCAGCCGTTGCCGCGCACTAGAGTTGGTCGGAGGAGCTGAAGGTGATGGCACACTTGGACCACCTGAGCGGGCGCATGGCCTCAAGCCTGGGAAGGGTCGCGTTCTCCTCGCGAGCAAACTGCTTGAAGATACGCTGAGAGGCTAGGACCTGAGCGCCACCCAAGATGCAAGCAATGGCGTGAGGCTCCTAGAAGCCCCCAGCCCCCTCGTCCTGATGATGGTCGTCGTTCCTTCTTGGTGGAGGTGGCAGCGGAGGGAGGCCAGGGTTGCCCTGGGGGCGGTCCTCACGAGGCTGGTCTCTCCAGGCGCCCTCGCGAGGCTGGTCCTGACAGCGGTCCTAGCGAGGTCGGTCGCGCCACTCCTGACGGGGGCCGCGGTCGTCCCAGCGTCCTCCACTGCAGCCTCCCCCACGGCCGTAGCCTCGTTTGTTGCGCTCGGGGCATCAACCGGAGCGCCCATCACGGATGGCCCTGAGCTCCTGACAGTCGTTGGTGTTGTGGCTGTGAACGTTGTGGAAGGCGCAGAACGGGCGGTTGGCCTTGGATGACTTCGGGTGGTCACAGCCGCGCTTCATCTCCGGCTCCGCCGCGAGCACGGCAGCTCCCTTGCGCTTCACATCCTTCGTCTTGGCCTTCTTGTCTTCCCGGTCGGCGGCTGGGAGCTCGAGGAGGGAGAGGCGTCCTTCCTCAGCCCTTGCGCACTTGGTCACCATGTTGAACATCTCCAGAGCTGTGCACAGGTCCTCATGTATGGCGAGCTCCTCCTTCATCTTGACATCGCGGACACCATCGGAGAATGCTGAGATGATGGCCTCGTCCGTCACCTTGGGGATCTTGAGGCGAACGCTGTTGAAACGCTGGATGTACTTCTGCAGGGTCTCCCGTGGTTGCTGCTTGATGCGCCGCAGCTCACCGGCGGCAGGCGGGCGGTCGCGAGTGCCTTGGAAGTTGGCGATGAAACGCTCGTGCATCTCGCCCCAGGAGGAGATCGATCCCTCGGGCAGGTTCAGGAACCACGAGAGCGCGCCGTCCTTGAGAGCCATGGGAAACCAGTTCGCCATGACCTTCTCGTCGCCATTGGCCGCCTCGATGGTCAGTTCGTAGAGCTGCAGGAACTCAGCAGGGTCGGGAGTGCCGTCGTAGTGCGGAGGCATGTCGGGCTTGAACTTGCCGGGCCAGACGATGCTGCGCAGCTCGGGGGTGAAGGCGTGGCAGCCCGCCGTGGTCACTGGTGCCCGTCGTGGAGGCGGAGCCCGGTCATGGTACCCTCGCGCCGCCGTCGCAGGCGGCGCGCGGTCTTGACGTGGTGGTGCAGGGAGCGCAGGAGCATCTTCTTGCGGTTGAGGGATTTCTTGGCAGCTTCCTTCTTCGTGCGCAGGCGCCCTGCGCGGCGGGTCACGCCGCGGGGCAGCGCATCTTGGGGAAAGGGCGGCGTCTTGATGCGGAGGTGGTGGAGGCGCTCCGTGGGCTACATCGCCCGCAGCTGGAGGTGGGCGAGGTAGCAAGAGAGACGATGCGGGAGAACCCCCAGCGGCGCTGACAAGCTCGGCGATGCGGTCCAGCCATTCTTCATAGAGGTCGTCGACCGGGCAGTAACGCGGGAGCTCACGTGCCATGAGCAGGGCGGCCTGCGCGTCCGTGGGTGCGCGACGAGCGTGGGACGATGAGCCGGCCGGAGTCAGCGACGGGGTGGCGGTGCGTCCGTCCCGCTGCGTAGAGGGGTGCAGCGATGAAGCTTGCTGCTCGTTCCCCGCTGGGCCGGTGGCGGCGTTGGCAGTGGGTGATGGAGAACGGCGGGGAGGTCCACCAACGGGCGCCGTCTGAGCGACGCGAGCGGCAAGGGCAGCCCGGTGCTCAGCACGGGCTCGGCTAGCGTCAGCCATGGATGCGGCGGAGCAGTGGTGCGCCAATCGAGGAAGAAAGGCTTCAGCGCACCCCTACCTGGCGCGCCGAATGTCGGATTCTGGGTTCCGGCAAACCCTTGAGGTTCGAACTCTGGGGTGTGCACAAAGAACTCTCTCTCCCTGGCTCGCTCGTGCAACGATCTCACGGTCTAGCTCGACGAACCCGAAGAACACGGGGCACAGGGGTTTATACTGGTTCGGGCCACCGTTGTGGTGTAATACCCTACTCTAGTGTGGTGGTGATGGATTGCCTCGTAGGCTGAGGATGAACAAGTACAAGGTATGAACATCCTCTTGACGAGAGGTGTTCTTGAGCTTGGTGAGCTGGTGAGTGTGAGGGTGGTCTGAATGATCCGTCCCCTTCCTAGGGTGGTGGCTAGTCCTATTTATAGAGGCCCTGGTCCTCTTCCCAAATGTTGGCGGGAAGGGATCCCACAACGGCCAATTTTGAAGGGAGACAACTAGTACAAGCTATCCTGACAAAAGGTGGTCTTCGCCTGCCAAATGCTCTGGTGGTCATGCAGTCATTGGCTCCACGGTGACCTCCGTCCTGCTGGTCTTGGTCTCGTTGCACCAATATGGAAACCTTTGTCTGATGCCTCGGGACTCCTCGCCTGCGCCTGCCTCTTTAGCACCAAAGAGGAAACTGGTACACTGCACCCGCTGGCGCCCGCCTGGCCTTGGTCGTCATGGCTCACGTCACATGAACCTCGCGAGGTGCCCCTTGCATAGATATCTCCGCTACTCGGGAGCCAGCCTAGTGAGGCTACCCCTGAGGAGGTCTTGGTGTCGTCCGCCTCGCGAGGGTCTTGAGTGATTGCTGCTGAGGATGGGTCGTACCAGGCCGTTAGTGGAGCCACGCCATGGGTCGCAGGCAGGCAGGTCTGGGTACCCCCGTTCCCAGGACGCCGATAAAATGCTTATGCATATTTAATATTCCTATTCTCAAATAGAATCATTAAACAAGCAAACATATGCAAACATAACAGCAATCTGTCTAAACAGAACCGTCTATAAAGAATGCAAGAATATTCATACTTCTCTAACTCCAAAAAATCTGAAAGTTTGCCACACTGTAGAAAATTTGTTGTTACTCATCGCGTAAAAATATCAAGATTTTATCATGTTCTGACTATTCACAAATATTCAGACAATGATAGAAAACTTTCTATTTTCAAAACAGCAACATATAGACTTGCAAAATAAGCATGGTAAGGGCTATACTTGACCGTTTTATTGAACTAAAATATGCAAAAAAATTACTCTAAATAACAGCAAGCAAATCCTAATAAATGCAAATGACGCTCCAAGCAAAACTCATATCACGTGACGAATAAAAATATAGCTCCAAGTGAGGTTACCGATAATGTTGAAGACGAAAGAGGGGATGCCTTCCGGGGCATCCCCAAGATTAGTTGCTTGGATGTTCCTTGAATATTACCTTGGGGTGCCTTGGGAATCCCCAAGCTTAGGGTCTTGACACTCCTTATTCTCCTCATATCGATATCTCGCCCAAAACTTGAAAACTTCAATCACACAAAACTTAACGGAACTTCGTGAGATGGGTTAGTATAGTAAAACAAATCATTCACTTGGGTACTGTCAAGACAAGATTCAAAATTGTTCTCAGACAATGTCTGATGTACTATATCATTTATACAATATATATTGATCAATATAAGCCATAGAAACTAGAAAACAAGCAAACTATGCATTGAAAACAGAATCTGTCAAAAACAGAACAGTCTGTAATGATCTGAACAACAACCATACTTATGTTAATCCATACAATCTGAAAAAAATAGGACAATCTAGGAAATTTGTATATCAATCTTTTGTAAAAATTAAGATCAAAAGCATGCTTCTATGAATTTCTAAAATTAAGGCAATGAGCGCAAAAGATTCTGTTTTTCAGCAAGATCAAATCAACTATCACCAAAGACCATCCCAAAGGCTTTACTTGGCACTTTATTGAAACAAAACCTATAAAACATGATTACTATAGTATCTTAATCATGTGAACGCACAAAAACAGTAGATATAAATATTGGTTTGTCTCTCAAAAAGTGCTTTTCTTTAATGCCTTTTTAGCTAGGCATGATGATTTCAATGATGTTCACGAAAAATATAAGAATTGAAACATAACATGAGCATCATGAAGCATATGACTAGCACATTTAAGCCTAACCCACTTCCTATGCATAGGGATTTTGTGAGGAAACAATTTATGGGAGCAAGAATCAACTAGCATAGGAAGGTAAAACAAGAAAAACTTCAAGATTTTCAACACATAGAGAGGGAACTTGATATTATTGAGATACGTAGAGGCATATATCCCTCTCTCATAGTAATTTTCAGTAGCATCATGAAGGAATTCAATAATATAACTATCACATAAAGCATTCTTTTCATGATCCACAAGCATAGAAATTTTACTACTCACCACTCAACAAAATAACTATCATGTGAGGCATAATCCAATTGAAAATTAAAATCATGATGACAAGTTTCATGATTATTATTATTATTTATAGCATAGATGTCATCAAAATAATCATCATAAATAGGAGGCATGCCTTCATCATAATAAATTTTCTCATCAAAACTTGGGGGAGTAAAAATATCATCTTCATCAAATATAGCATCCCCAAGCTTGTAGATTTTCACATCATTAACATCATGGATATGCAAAGAATTCATACTAACAACATTGCAATCATGCTCATCATTCAAATATTTAGTGCCAAACATTTTTATTAACTTCTTCTTCTAACACTTGAGCACAATTTTCCTTTCCATCATTTTCACGAAAGACGTTAAAAATACGAAGCATATGAGGCAACCTCAATTCCTTTTTTGTTGTCGTTTTCTTTTATAGACTAAACTAGTGATAAAACAAGAAACTAAAAGAGTCGATTGCAAGATCTAAAGATATAGCTTCAAGCGCTCACCTCCCCGGCAACGGCGCTAGAGAAGAGCTTGATGTCTACTATGCAACATTCTTCTTGTAGACTCGTGTTGGGCCTTCAAGCATAGAGTTTTGTAGGACAGTAGCAAATTTCCCTCAAGTGGATGACCTAAGGTTTATCAATCCATGGGAGGCGTAGGATGAAGATGGTCTCTCTCAAACAACCCTGCAACCAAATAGCAAAGAGTCTCTTGTGTCCCCAACACACCCAATACAATAGTAAATTGTATAGGTGCACTAGGTCGGCGAAGAGATGGTGATACAAGTGTAATATGGATAGTAGATATGGGTTTTTGTAATCTGAAAATATAAAAACAGCAAGGTAACTAGTAACAAAAGTGAGCGAAAACGGTATTGCAATGCTTGAAAACAAGGCCTAGGGTTCATACTTTCACTAGTGCAAGGTCTCTCAACAATGATAACATAATTAAATCATATGGCAATCCCTCAACGTGCGACAAAGAGTCACTCCAAAGTTCCTATCGCGAAGAACATAAGATGAAATTTCTTGTAGGGTACGAAACCACCTCAATGTTATTCTTTTCGATCAATCTATTGAGCCATCCCTATAAGTGTCACGAACAGCCCTAGACTTCATAGTAAAATAACACCATATGAAAACACATCAATCAACCCTAATGTCACCTAGATACTCCAATGTCACCACAAGTATCCGTGGGTCAATTATACGATATGCATCAAACAACTTCAGATTCATAATATTCAATTTAACACAAAGAACCTCAAAGAGTGCCCCAAAATCTCTACCGGAGAAACAAGGATGAAAAACGTGCATCAACCCCTATGCATTGATTACCCCAATGTCACCTCGGGAATCCGCGAGTTGAGTGCCAAAACATACATCAAGTGAATCAATAGAACACCCCATTGTCACCACACGTATCCCACGCAAGACATATATCAAGTGATCTCAAATCCATAAAAGTATTCAATCCGATAATAGTGAAACCTCAAAGGTAAAACTCAATTCATCACAAGAAGATAGAGGGGGAGAAACACTATATGATCCAACTATAGTAACAAAGCTAACGGTACATCAAGATTGTGCCAAATCAAGAACACGAGAGAGAGAGAGAGAGATAAAACACATAGCTATTGGTACATACCCTCAGCCTCGAGGTTGAACTACTCCCTCCTCATCATGGTGGCTGTCAGGATGATGAAGATGGCCTCCGGTGATGGTTTCCCCCTCCGGCAGGGTGCCGGAACGGGCTCCCGATTGGTTTTTCATGGCTATAGAGGCTTTCGGCGGCGGAACTTTCGATCTAGGGTTCTTTTCAGAGATTTCTATATTTATAAGAATTTTTGGCGTCGGAAACAAGTCATGGGGTGCCCGAGTGGCCCATAAGCCCTCAAGGCGGCCCCGCCCCCTGGGGCGCGCCTGGTAGGCTTGTGGACTCCTCGTCCACTTCCTGGCTCAGCTCTGGTGCTTCAGAGGTCTCTTTTGGTCCATAAAAATCACCGTAAATTTTCAGCTGATTCCGAGAACTTTTATTTCTTCACAAAAAATGACACCACGGTAGTTCTGCTGAAAACAGCGTTAGTCTGGGTTAGTTCTAATAAAATCATACCAAAACCATATAAAATTGTTGCAATCATGGCATGAATACTTCATAAATTATAGATACGTTGGAGACGTGTCAATTTGATATATGTTGATGTATGAGATGATCATGTTTTGTAATAAGTTCACGACTTTAATGTCGATGAGTACGACAACCGGCAGGAGCCTTAGGGTTGTCTTTAATTATTGTATGACCTGCGTGTCAATCGCTAAGTGCCATGTAATTGCTTTACTTTATCGCTATACATTAGCAATAGTTGTAGAAGCAATAGTTGGTGAAACGACCCCGACACAACGATCGATATCAAGGTGTCATGCCGGTGACGATGGAGATCATGCCTATGCTTTGGAGATGGAGATCAAAAGCACAAGAAGATGATGGCCATATCATGTCACATATTTTGATTGCATGTCATGTTTATCCTTTATGCATCTTATTTTGCTTAGAACGACGGTAGCATTATAAGATGATCCCTTCACTTAATTTCAAGATAAAAGTGTTCTCCCCGAGTATGCACCGTTGCTAAAGTTCGTCGTTTTGAAGCACCTCGTGATGATCGGGTGTGATAGACTCTACGTTCACATACAACGTGTGTAAGCCAGTTCTGCACATGGAGAATAATTGGGTTAAACTTGACGATCCTAGCATTGATAACCCACAAGTATAGGGGATCGCAATAGTTTTCGAGGGTAGAGTATTCAACCCAAATTTATCGATTCGACACAAGGGGAGCCAAAGAATATTCTCAAGTGTTAGCAGCTGAGTTGTCAACTCAACCACACCTGAAAGACTTAATATCTGCAGCAAAGTGTTTAGTGGCAAAGTAATATGGAAGTAACAGGAACGGTGGCAAAAGTAACAGTAGCAGTTTTGTAGTGATTGTAACAGCAGTAGCAACGAAAGTAACTTAGCAAAGATCAATGTGTGAAAAGCTTGTAGGCAATGGATCGGCAATGATAATTGTGTCGGATGATATTCATCATGTAGCAGGCATAACCTAGTGTGACACAGAACTAGCTCCAATTCATCAATACAATGTAGGCATGTATTCTATATATAGTCATACGTGCTTATGGAAAATAACTTGCATGACATCTTTTGTCCTGCCCTCCCGTGGCAGCGGGGTCCTAATGGAAACTAAGGGATATTAAGGCCTCCTTTTAATAGAGAACCGGACCAAAGCATTAGCACTTAGTGAATACATGAACTCCTCAAACTACGGTAATCACCAGAAAGAATCCTAATTATTGTCACCTTGGGGTATGCGGATCATAACTCGTAATAGGTGTCTACAACTTGCAAGATAGTATCAAGAACACAAATATATTCATGAAAACATAATAGCTTCAGATCTAAAATCATGGCACTCGGGCCCTAGTGACAAGCATTAAGCATAGCAAAGTCATAACAACATCAATCTTAGAACATAGTGGATACTAGGGATCAAACCCTAACAAAACTAACTCGGTTACATGGTAAATCTCATCCAACCCATCACCGTCCAGCAAGCCTGCGATGGAATTACTCACGCACGGCAGTGAGCATCATGAAATTGGTGATGGAGGAAGGTTGGTGATGATGATGGCGATGAATCCCCCTCTCCGGAGCCCCGAACGGACTCCAGATCAGCCCTCCCGATGAAGAACAGGAGGCAGCGGTGGCTCCGTATCATAAAACACGATGAATCCTTCTCTCCGATATTTTTTCTCTCCGGATGTGAATATATAAAGTTGGAATTAGGGTAGGAGGAGGTCCAGGGGGCCCACAAGCCACTAGGGCACGCCCCAGGGGGCGCGCCGCCCCAGGCTTGTGGCTAATGGGTGGACCCCTCTGGTTGATTCTTTCGCCAGTATTTTTTTTATATTCCAAAAATATTCTCCGTAAATTTTCAGGTCATTCCGAGAAATTTTATTTCTGCACAAAAATAACACCAAGGCAATTCTACTGAAAACAGCATCAGTCCGTGTTAGTTCCATTAAATCATGCTAATTAGAGTCCAAAACAAGGGCAAAAGAGTTTGGAGAAGTAGATACGATGGAGGCGTATCAAGCATGTATAGACATGGTCTCGGAACACAGGAGACCAAAAGGTCGAACGTGAGTCATATAGTAGATATGATCAACATAGAGATGTTCACCATTGAAGACTACCCCATCTCACGTGATGATCAGACATGGGTTAGTTGATTTGGATCATGTATCACTTAAACAACTTGAGGGGTGTTGGTTTAAGTGGGAGTTCATTAGTAATTTGATTATTTGAACTAAAATTCATCATGCACTTAGTCTTAATAGATTTTGCATATCTATGTTGCAGATCAATGGCCCGTGCTTCCGTTCCCTTGAATTTTAATGCGTTCCTAGAGAAAGCTAAGTTGAAAGATGATGGTAGAAACTACACGGACTGGGTCCGTAACTTGAGGATTATCCTCATTGCTGCACAAAAGAATTATGTCCTTGATGCATCGCTAGGTGAAAGACCTGCTGCAGGAGCTGATGCAGATGTTATGAACGTCTGGTAGGCTCGATCTGATGACTACTCGATAGTTCAATGTGCCATGCTTTACGGCTTAGAACTAGGACTTAAAAGACGTTTTGAATGCCACGGAGCATATGAGATGTTCCAAGAGCTGAAGTTGATATTTCAAGCTAATGCATGTGTTGAGAGATATGAAGTCTCCAACAAGTTCTATAGCTGTAAGATGGAGGAGAATAGTTCTGTCAGTGAGCACATACTCAAAATGTCTGGGTATCATAACCACTTGACTCAACTCGGAATTGATCTTCCAGTTGAGAATGTTATTGACAGGGTTCTTCAGTCACTGCCACTAAGCTACAAAGGCTTCGTGATGAACTATAATATGCAAGGGATGACGAAAACGATTCCCCAGCTCTTCGCGATGCTCAAATCGGCGGAGGTAGAAATGGAGAAAGAGCATCAAGTGTTGATGGTTAACAAGACCACTAGTTTCAAGAAAAAGGGCATGGGATAGAAAGGGAACTTCAAGAAGAATGGCAAACAAGTTGCCACTCCTATGAAGAAGCTCAAAGCCGGACCCAAGCCTGAAACTGAGTGCTTCTACTGCAAAGGAAATGGTCACTGGAAGTGGAACTGCTCCAAGTACTTTGCAGATAAGAAGGGTGGCAAAGTGAACAAAGGTATATTTGATATACATGTTATTGATGTGTTCCTTACTAATTCTTGTGGCAGCGCCTGGGTATTTGATACTAGTTCGGTTGCTCATATTTGTAACTCGAAATAGGAGATGCGGAATAAACAAAGATTGGCTAAGGACGAGGTGACGATGCGCGTCGGGAATGGTTCCAAGGTTGATGTGATCGCCGTCGGCATGCTACCTCTACATCTACCGTCGGGATTAGTTTTAGACCTCAATAATTTTTATTTGGTGCCAGCGTTGAGCATGAACATTATATCTGGATCTTGTTTATTGCGAGATGGTCATTCATTTAAGTCAGGGAATAATGGTTGTTCTATTTATATGAGTAATATCTTTTATGGTCATGCACCTTTGATGAATGGTCCATTCTTGTTGAATCTCGATCATAGTGATACACATATTTATAATATTGATGCTAAAAGATGCAAAGCTGATAAATAGTGCAACATACTTGTGGCACTGCCGTTTAGGTCATATTGCTGTAAAGCGCATGAAGAAACTCCATGCAGATGGACTTTTGGAATCACTTGATTATGAATCATTTGATAAATGCGAACCATGCCTCATGGGTAAGATGACTAAAACTCCGTTCTCCGGAACAATGGAGCAAGCTAATGAGTTATTGGAAATAATACATACCGATGTATGCGATCTGATGAGTGTTAAGGCACGTGGCGGGTATCGTTATTTTCTAACCTTCACGGATGATTTGAGCAGGTATGGGTATATCTACTTAATGAAACACAAGTCTGAAAGATTTGAAAAGTTCAAGGAATTTCAGAGTGAAGTGGAGAATCATCGTAACAAGATAATAAAGTTTCTATGACCTAGTCGTGGAGGCGAATATTTGAGTTACGAGTTTAGCCTTCATTTAAGACAATGTGGAATTGTTTCACACCTCATGCCACCTCGAACACCACAGCGTAATGGTGTGTCCGAATGCCGTAACCGTACTTTATTACATATGGTGCGTTCTATGATGTCTCTTATTGATTTTCCTTTATCATTTTGGGGTTATGCATTAGAGATAGCCGCATTCACGTTAAATAGGGCATCGTCTAAATCTGTTGAGACGACACCGTATGAACTATGGTTTGGCAATAAACCTAAGTTGTCATTTCTTAAAGTTTGGGGATGTGACGCTCATGTCGAAAGGCTTCAGCCTGGTAAGCTCGAACCTGAAGCAGAGAAGTGCGTCATAAGATACCCTAAAGAAACTATTGGGTATACCTTATACCACAGATCCAAAGGCAAGATCTTTGTTGCCCAGAATGGGTCCTTTCTAGAGAAGGAGTTTCTCTCGAAAGAAGTGAGTGGGAGGAAAGTAGAACTCGATGAGGTAGTTGTACCTTCTCCCGAATTGGAAAATAGCACATCAGAGAAAAATGTTCCCATGATGCCTACACCAACCGAAGAGGAAGCTAATGATAATGATCATGAAACTTCGAATCAAGTTACTACTGAACCTCGTAGGTCGACCAGAGCACGTACCGCACCAAAGTGGTACACTAATCCTGTCCTGGAAGTCATGTTGTTAGACAACGGCAAACCTACGAACTATGAAGAATCTATGATAAGCCCAGATTCCGACAAATGGCTAGAGGCCATGAAATCTGAGATAGGATCCATGCATGAGAACAAAGTGTGGACTTTGGTGGACTTGCCTGATGATCGGCAAGCCATTGAGAATAAATGGATCTTCAAGAGGAAGACAGGCGTTGATGGTAATATTACTGCCCACAAAGCTCGACTTGTCGCAAAAGGTTTTTGACAAGTTCAAGGGGTTGACTACGATGAAACTTTCTCACCCATAGCGATGCTTAAGGCTGTCAGAATCATGTTGGCAGTTGCCGCATTTTATGATTATGAAATATGACAAATGGATGTCAAAACTGCATTCCTTAACGGGTTTCTTAAAGAAGAGTTGTATATGATGCAACCAGAAGGTTTTGTCGATCCTAAGGGTACTAACAAAGTGTGCAAGCTCCAGCGATCCATCTATGGACTGGTGCAAGCATCTCGGAATTGGAATATACGCTTTGATGAGGTGATCAAAGCATATGGTTTTATACAGACTTATTGTGAAGTCTGTATTTGCAAGAAAGTGAGTGGGAGCTCTATAGCATTTCTGATATTATATGTGGATAACATATTGCTGATTCGAAATGATATAGAATTTCTGGATATCATAAAAATATATTTGAATAAGAACTTTTCAATGAAAGACCTCGGTGAAGTTGCTTACATATTGGGCATCAAGATCTATAGGGATAGATCGAGACACTTAATAGGACTTTCACAAAGCACATACCTTGAAAAAGTTTTGAAGAAGTTCAAAATGGACCAGCCAAAGAAAGGGTTCTTGCCTGTGTTGCAAGGTGTGAAATTGAGTCAGACTCAAAGCCCAACCACGACAGAAGATAGAGAGAGAATGAAAGTCATTCCCTATGCCTCGGCCATAGGTTCTATAATGTATGCCATGTTGTGTACCAGACCTGATGTGTGCCTTGTCATAAGTTTGGCGGGGAGGTACCAAAGTAATCCAGGAGTGGATCACTGTAAAGCATTCAAGAATATCCTGAAGTACCTGAAAAGGACCAAGGATATATTTCTCGTTTATGGAGGTGACGAAGAGCCTGTCGTAAAGGGTTACGTAGATGCTAGCTTCGACAGAGATCCGGATGACTCTAAGTCACAAACCGGATACGTATTTATATTGAATGGTGGAGCTGTTACTTGGTACAGTTCTAGGCAAAGCGTCATGGCGGGATCTACATGTGAAGCGGGGTACATAGCTGCTTCAGAAGCAGCGCATGAAGGAGTCTGCATGAAGGAGTTCATATCCGATCTGGGTGTAATACCCAGTGCATCGTGTCTAATGACAATCTTTTGTGACAACACTTGAGCAATTGCCTTAGAGAAGGAATCCAGGTTTCACAAGACAACCAAACACATCAAGAGACGCTTCAACTCTATTTGTGAAAAGGTCAAGGATGGAGACATAGAAATTTGCAAAGTACATACGGATCTGAATGTGGTAGGCCCGTTGACTAAACCTCTTCCGCGGGCAAAACATAATTAGCACCAAGACTCCATGGGTGTTAGATTCATTACGATGTAATCTACATTATTGACTCTAGTGCAAGTGGGAGACTGTTGGAAATATGCCCTAGAGGCAATAATAAAGTGGTTATTATTATATTTCCTTAATCATGATAAAGGTTTATTATTCATGCTAGAATTGTATTGATTGGGAACGTAAATACATGTTGAATACATAAGCAAATACCAAGTCCCTAGTATGCCTCTACTAGACTAGCTCGTTGATCAAAAGATGGTTAAGTTTTCCTGACCATACACATGAGTTATCATTTGATAATGGGATCGCATCATTAGGAGAATGATGTGATGGAAAAGACCCATCCGTTAGCTTAGCATATGATCGTTCAATTTATTGCTACTGCTTTCTTAAATGTCAAATACATATTCCTTCAACCATGAGATCATGCAACTCTCGGATACTGGAGAAATACCTTGTGTGCTATCAAACGTCACAACATAACTGGGTGATCATAACTATGCTCTACAGGTATCTCCGAAGGTGTCTGTTGAGTTGGCGTGAATCGAGATTGTGATTTGTCACTCCGTATGACGGAGAGGTATCTCTGGGCCCTCTCGGTAATATAGCATCATAAGAAGCTTGCAAGCAAAGTGACTAAGCAGTTAGTTACAAGATGATGTATTACAGAACGAGTAAAGAGACTTACCGGTAATGAGATTGAACTAGGTATGAAGATACCGACGATCGAATCTCGGGCAAGTAACATACCGACGGACAAAGGGAACTACGTATTTGTCATAAAGGTTCGACCGATAAAGATCTTCGTAGAATATGTAGGAACCAATATGGGCATCCAGGTCCCGCTATTGGTTATTGACCGGAGAAGCGTCTTGGTCATGTCTACATCATTCTCGAACCCGTAGGGTCCTCACGCTTAACGTTCGTTGACAATATAGTATTATATGAGTTATGTATGTTCACTGTTCAAGAACTCGGCCGAGTTACCATTTAAATGCCCATTTAATCGCTACTCAGTGCCTAACTGAGGCGAATAGCACATACTTGGTTCATTAAATGGTCAAGCCGATTAACTGGTATTTAATCGGTTGTCAGACGATTAACTGGTTGTCAAATAGATTAATCGGTGATGGGTCAGGTAACTGAAGCGGCATCCATAAAAAAGGGGGTAACCGAAGCGGCAATCCAGGCGACCAGGCCATTATTTGGCCCCGTAACCTCCGGCACTGCATCCTCCCTCTCCCACATCGCAGCTCTCCTTCCTCTCCTGACTCCTCGTGAGTCACGACCATGGCTTCTCCTCGCCGACCCTAGCCACCGCCGGCGATCTCCCTGCTCCCGTCTTTGGCCCTAGCCTCCTTCTCTGACCCCCATCCCCTCACATCCTCTTCTCCCCGTCTCTCCTCCAGCCCCTACCTGCAGGCTGCAGCAGCGGCGAGCCGGTGACATAGGACAGGCAGCAGCAGCGACCTAGGCCAGGCAGCAGTGCCGATGACCTAGGCCAGGCAGCAGCGCTGGCGACCCCTTGAACCAGGTCCCCATGGCTTCACCAACCAACAAGGTACAGGTCTGCTAAGATTCATCTCAAGGTTTTTAATCTCTGCTATGATCTCCATCTAGTTTGGCAACAAAATTTGCAGGGGTCTATGGTAGGTTCTACCACTGCAAGTTCTCAAACTCTCAAGAGAAATTCAGATAACATGGGTTGGGAGTTCGCAACCTTGATTGATCCTCTAGATTTATCGCGAGTGAAGTGCAAGTTGTGTGGAAAAAAGATGTTTGGAGGGATCAATAGGATGAAGCAACATATTGCTCAGATTAGGGGGCAAGTCGCACCCTGCACGGTGGCCAACGCGGTCAGCAAAAGAGGTGTAGGGAAGCTTGTGAGGCATCATGACCAAACCGTCCAGGTAACAATTCTACCTCTTGTCCATGCTTTTTATATGCCTACGAGCTACGGCATTATATTTTAGTATAAATGTATAATACGTAGCTGTGAGCATTGGATTATGTGGTGTACAATACGTGAAAAACTAGTTACATGTTGCCAATATATTCTCATGTGCAGCCGATTAATGATCGACCGATTAATTCAGTTAAATGGCCGATTAACCGATTAATCGCTAATCAGTAGTCGACCGAGCAGTTACCAGTTACCGAATTCCCGAACAATGTGTATGTTAATGACCGAATGTTGTTTGGAGTCCCGGATGAGATCACTTACATGACGAGGAGCTCCGAAATGGCCCGTAGGTAATGATTGATATATAGGATGATATGGTTGGGCCAAGGGGTAAGTCCCAAGGGGCTTTAGGTCGGTGCAAAAGGAAGTTTTGCGGAGGTCAGGGACCAGATGCGAGGGACCCTGGCGTCTGGCCCTGGGCCAGATGCCGAGGACCGTGGCGTCTAGTACTAGAAACCGAGAAGGACTCTTCCTTGTGTTCCAAACCGACTTTGAGGAGGCTCTTTCTCCAAGAAACAATCTCAGGGCTCAACATATAAATAGAGGAGCAAGGCTAGCCCCTGGGGGACACCACGATTCACCAAGCCGTGTGTCGGTGCCCCGTCTTCCTCTAGTTCATCCTCCGTCCTAAATCTGTTGTGCTTGGCGAAACCCTACAGAAATAGTTCAAAACGTTATCGTGCCTTACTTCAAAACATTAGTTCATTTCTTTATGCTTGCACATATACACCTGAGTACTTTGATGTCAATCTCATTAATGTTACATTGTTCAATTGTTTTGCCCAGCAATGAACACTGGATCATCAACACGCTGATGCCCCAAGATGGCCAAGCTTATTTCTTTGATTCCAGGAGAGACCCTAAGAAGCCGTGGACCAATCTGAAGAAAGTTCTCAATGCTGCTCTTTAGATGTGTCAAAATTCCGGTCGTAAGAACATGTCGCATTTGCAGTACAATTTAACACTAGCTTCTGTTGCTGGCAACAACCGAAAGGGATAACCATGCACATGTCTAGCTACTATGCCATGGTCTTGATGGGTGACTATGTGCGCGTAGGACCACTGTTGAGAAGTGATTAAGTGTTGCAAAAATGGTATGAAGAGAATGAGAAGGAAGTTAAGCTAGCTCACTTTTGGACAGAACACGAGCTCCTTTAGAGGGTGCTCATGAATATCATCAATCTCCATGTAGTGAGGGATCAGGGGATGTTCTACTGCGGGGCAGAAAGTTAAGAAGAACGAAATATGAGAATGAAACATCAACATGGCGATATACATGCTCCTTTCTAGTCTAGAAAACCGTCCAAAACATGAAACTGTGTCATGACACAATGCTTGTTACCTTTTGATCTCTATTTTGTATGTACGAGTGTCATATGTTTATATATTAACCTTGTGATCTTTTCTATATGTATATACTTTGAATGTTATTGTCTACTAAAAATAATAGATGGAACCGCCAGAAGATTTGTGGGAAGGGGTCTCTGCGGCGGACATGGAGAAACACTATCTATGGACGCGGGAAAAGTATCAGGTAGAGCACCTCGGGGAGGCGATGTTATCTTGGGCCAGAAGTGTTCCAATGGCCCAGTGTTCACTCCCAGCGATTGAGAAGATTGCAGAGAGGCGGTTCAGTGACCTCGCAGTGTGCATCCTTACGGAGGCGCCCCTAGATGAGAGGCTGGGGATGTGGTTGGGTATGAGTCCAACCACCATACCCACGCCTGAGGTTGTTCAATGGGCCTTCAAGAGGCCAAATCTCCAATTACAAAGCAAGCGGCCTGTTGGTCCCCGTTCATTCCATCAAGTACTAATTCATGTAGTATGTGCGGCTTCTACTAACGATCTACGTGTTGAACATCGGCTGACACTCATTTCACTCCAAAACAACTCATCAAATGATTAATTATGTGACGAGCGACATATATATGCTTATTAATTATTGTAATGCACATGTTATATTTGCTTTATAACTACTACTTTTCATTAATCTGACATTATTGTAATGTGGTGCGTGTATGTGGATCAAGGTTCAAACTAGAATTCATGTATCAAATGCGATCTGATGATATGATCCAAGTGCAATATGCTGCAATTCAATCAATTCAGCATGCAACAATAGTAGTGGCGAGCACAACACACTGTGGCAGGCGGTACAAAAAGACCACCACTGTTGCGTGAAATTCTTGTGGCGGGCAACGCAGACCACTATGGCGAGCTGAACTACCGCCCGCCACTACTCATTGGCTACCACTGGTAGGCGGGTTCCCACCACTGATGGCGTATCAGCAGTGGCGGAAGGTCAATGGCAGGCGCCCCTGAGAGCCTTGCTCGCCACTTCTGGGCTTTTCCCACCCGCCACTACTAGCCATTCCTGCAGTAGTGCATGTTTGTGCACAAGGTAAACCTCATTTTTTCCCATCTTCTACTCTGGAAGAATGGGAAAACCTAGGCACGTTTGAACTGTGCATGCCTTTTACTCCCAATGCACCAAGACCACATGTTCTCCTATTTGTTTATGCATGTTTTGCTTCTAGTGATATGTTATCCCGGTTGTGTTTTTGTATGTAACTTTTATTGATCCTTAAAAAATGCATAATATTTCCTCGACGAGGACCTTGATATATTTCACGTTACTTAGGTGGCGGCAAAGATTTCACTTCATATTATAGGCTATCACATTGTGTCCTGTTATGACTAACCGATATGTGTTGAATAAAGGCATCTTCTTACCATTCATATATTCATATATTATGTTCTGTCAAACATATAGGTCACACCATTTGTGAATTTTTACTGTGCCTCTATATGTGATGCACATTATGTAGTTTATAGTCTTGACTCCTTGATGCGGCTAGAAACCGCGTCGGTATTTCCCCAAAGAGGAAGGGATGATGCAGTATAGCTACAGTAGGTATTTTCCTCAGTTATGAAACCAAGGTA
The DNA here is from genome assembly GCF_018294505.1 of Triticum aestivum. Taxonomy (NCBI): domain Eukaryota; kingdom Viridiplantae; phylum Streptophyta; class Magnoliopsida; order Poales; family Poaceae; genus Triticum; species Triticum aestivum. Next base: position 145,647,453 of record NC_057796.1, on the reverse strand, counting down.
TCAATCCGGTAGGAGAAGAAAGCAACACTATGTAAACGATACCTGCACAGAAAAAACAAATCCTCGCAACCCAATGCGGAAGAGGGGTTGTCAATCCCTCCTCGGTAAAAACATAGATTAATTTGTATGAGTTTGGATAAATAGATCTTGATAAAATGCGAAATAAAATAAGTAAATAAAAAGTGCAGCAAGGTATTTTTGGGGTTTTGGAAATATAGATCTAAAAACAAATATGGCAAAAGATAGATCGGAAAGCAAATATGATAAAAGATAGACCCGGGGGCCGTAGGTTTCACTAGTGGCTTCTCTCGAGAAAATAGCACATGGTGGGTAAACAAATTACTGTTGGGAAATTGATAGAAGAACAAATAATTATGATGATATCCAAGGCAATAATCAATATATAGGCATCACGTCCAAGATTAGTGGACCGAAATGATTCTGCATCTACTACTATTACTCCACACATCGACCGCTATCCAACATGCATCTAGTGTATTAAGTTCATGGAGAAACGAAGTAATGCAATAAGAACAATGACATGATGTAGACAAGATCTATTCATGTAGGAATAGATCCCATCTTGTTATCCTTAATAGAAATGATGCATACGTGCCTGTAGCGACCAGACCTCAAATGGCCTGTGCTGCTGTGCACCAGTGTCATCCCTGGATCAGTAATGCTGACACGCACAATACAAATGGAGGATTTATAACAGAGTAGCAATCACACACTTATTACATCGAATATCTCCGAAGAGATTAAGTATAATAAACATGGCTTAAGGCCATCTAAAAACGATAACAGCGGAAGACTTGGAAGAATATTGAGTCCATCAACTCCAGCGGCATCACTGAGTATAAGACCACGACCTAAGGCACCTTACTCGTCGTCTGAAAAGTCTGCAACATGAAACATTGCAGCCCGAAATGGGTCAGCACATAGAATATGCTGGCAAAGCAACACATAGAGAGCAATGAACAATGATAATGCTATACTATATGCATATATGGCTGGTGGAAAGCTCTATGGTTACAGTTTTGCGAAAAGCCAATTTTATCCTACTACAAAGGAATAAATTTTATTTAACTATCATGGTGGTTGAAACATTGAGAAGGTACCTCCAACTCAATCCCAATTAAGTGTCATCATTAACCCAACAAAATTAATTATAAGTATCACGGTGATGAGATTCAAATGATAATCCAGGTATTAGATACTCAAGTTGTCCATAACCGGGGACACGGCTAATCATGATCAGTTTGTACACTCTGCAGAGGTTTGTGCACTTTTCCCCACAAGACTCGATCGCCTCCGCTTGATTCTCGCACTACATGATGTTTGAGAAACGGATGACCGAGACACAGTCTTTCAGAAACAATCACTCTCTACTCTGGATGGACCGGTACACCTACTTTCCCCTACATCTGCTAGTCCACCTCTTCAAGAGATCATGTAACCTACTCAGCTATGCTAGAGCCCATAATAGCTTGCGGCTTCACACGAAAGTTTCTAGCATGAATAATCTTATGATCCCTTTGAGCCTGGGTGGCGGACCTTATACATACAGACAACACTGGGTTCTCCAGGTGCCTCAATCCACCCAGATGTGAGTTTTAGTTGCCACCTTAAGTTGAACCATTATTAAACACTCACATCTGTAATGAATATCTCTCAAACCCAGTCCACGTCTACGAGCATAGCATGGCAATAATAAAAGCAACGTAGAAGTAACTCCCAAGGGTTTGATAAGGAAACAGGTAATAGGTACTACCTCAACTACTTCCCAATACCCACAGTTTAATTAGATCCTAATCATGCGATGTGTTTGAGGAAATAGATCTAATGCAATAAAACTGGGTATGAACGGGGTATGATCAAAGTGTTACTTGCCTTGCTGATGATCCGCAAAACCTAGCGAGTCGAAGTAACAAGCGGCACACTCCGGGTACTCTATCGCAAACAAACAAGCATACAATCAGTACTCATCTAATGCACAGGTAAAACTCGAATAAAAGATCCAACCAGAAAGTTCAACTTAAGAACTCCGGTTTGCAAAAAGAATCAACTCGAAAGAAGCATCGAAAGTCAAACGGCGAAAGAAAGAAACTTTGTTTGCTAATCTGGATCTAGGTCAAATTTTACTGTAGCAAAAACTTGTTTGAGTAGGTTAAACGGAAAGAGAATTTCGAGACGAAACTCTAGGCGCTTGAATCACCTGATTCCGATAAACGAGCGAAAAGTTAAACAGATTCGAAATTTCGATCAGAAATCGAATCTGAGAAAATAACGAGAAAATCCGACGAAAAGGAAAAACGGACGAACGGTTAAATAACGGACGTTCGTTAACAGAGAAAAACCGACGAACGCGTTCGTTAAAACGAACGGTCCGGTGAACGCTCGAAAAATAAGAAAACCGAAAAAAACCGATCTAGGGTTTTTTTTAAATATGTTCCGCGGAAAATATTACGTAGAAAAATAAATAAAAATCAGAAAAATACGAAATAAATTTTCCCCATCTAGTTAGAAAATCTAGAATAGGGTGAACATTTTTAAATTCAAAAATAAATATTTTGAAAACATGCATATTTTTAAATGCAATAAAAATTGCAAATAGAATCCAATAAATTCCAAATAATGATTTTTAACATTTTTCCTCCAGTATTTCGATATTTTTGGAGAAGTCATATTTTCTCCTCTCGTTTATTTTTAAAATGAAATATTTTCCGGAGAGAAAAATAATTAAAATCCCAATCCTCGTTTGAAAATCAAATAAGAAAATTTGAGAAAATCCCCAACTCTCTCCGAGGGTCCTTGAGTTGCTTAGGATTTATCGAGGATTTGTCAAAATGCAATAAAACATGATATGCAATGATGATCTATGTATAACATTCCATATTGAAAATTTGGGATGTTACAAACCTACCCCCTTAAGATGAATCTCGCCCTCGAGATTCGGGTTGGCTAGAAAACAGGTGGGAGTGGTTTTTCCGTAGATCTTCCTCTCGCTCCCAGGTGGCCTCATCTTCGGTGTGGTGACTCCACTGAACTTTGCAAAACTTGACAACCTTGCTGCGGGTAACTCGGCTGGCATACTCGAGAATCTTAACTGGCTTCTCCTCATAGGTCAAATCACTTTCCAACTGAATCGCTTCCAGTGGCACAGTATCTCTCAGCGGTATTTCAGCCATCTCTGCGTGGCACTTCTTCAACTGCGAAACGTGAAATACCTCATGTACTCCGGACAATCCTTCGGGCAATTCCAGCTTGTAGGCAACTTCTCCCATACGTTCCAACACTCTGTATGGTCCAATAAAACGAGGCGCTAACTTTCCCTTAACTCCAAAGCGCTTCACTCCTCGTAGTGGTGATACTCGAAGATACACTCTGTCTCCGATTTCGTGAACTGTCTCCTTGCGTTTAGAATCAGCATAACTCTTCTGCCTGGACTGGGCTACCTTGAGCCTATCGCGAATCGACTTCACTTTCTGTTCAGACTCCTTAATCAAATCTGGTCCAAACAACTGACGGTCTCCAACTTCGTCCCATAACAACGGTGTTCTACACCTCCTTCCGTACAAACCTTCGAAAGGGGCCATCTTCAAACTGGTTTGATAACTGTTGTTATAAGAAAACTCCGCATATGGCAAATTGTCGTCCCAACTTGATCCATAATCTAGCGCACATGCTCTCAACATGTCTTCCAAAATCTGGTTGACTCTCTCGGTCTGTCCATCTGTCTGCGGATGAAATGTTGTACTAAATTCCAGCCTGGTTCCCAATGTTTCATGTAGCTGCTTCCAAAACTTCGATGTAAATTGGGTTCCTCTGTCTGATACAATGGTCCTCGGAACTCCATGCAAACATACTATCCTGGTCATGTATATCTTTGCCAACTTAGCACTGGTGTAAGTGGTCTTCACTGGAATGAAATGAGCCACTTTCGTCAAACGATCGACTACAACCCATATCGAGTCATAGCCTGAACGGGTCCTGGGTAATCCTGTGATAAAATCCATGCCTATTTTATCCCACTTCCATTCGGGTATCGGCAATGGCTGTAGCAATCCTGCTGGCTTCTGATGCTCTGCCTTCACTCTCTGGCATACATCACAAACTGCTACAAACTCCGCAATATCCTTCTTCATTCCGGTCCACCAGAAAGTATTCTTCAAATCCAAATACATCTTGGTATTCCCTGGGTGAATCGAGTACGGTGAATCATGGGCTTCCTGCAAAATCAACTTCCTGATCTCCGGATCTTTTGGCACATATACGCGGTCCTCGAACCATAAGGTATCGTGCTCGTCCTCACGAAATCCCTTGGCTTTTCCTTTGCTCATCTTCTCCTTTATCTCTTCAATCTCCTTGTCTGTCTTCTGAGCTTCTCTGATCTTTTCCATCAAGGTAGACTGAATCTCCAATGTCGCTAAATAGCCTCTTGGGACTATCTCCAAACATAGCTCACGTATGTCCTCGGCTAACTCCTGAGGTAACTCTCCTGTCTTGATGGTGCTGATATGACTCTTACGGCTCAACGCGTCTGCTACTACGTTAGCCTTTCCAGGGTGATAATGCAATCTCATATCATAGTCTTTGATGAGCTCCAACCATCTCCTCTGTCTGAGGTTTAACTCCTTCTGCGTGAAAATGTACTTCAAACTCTTGTGATCCGTGTACACCTCACAATGGTTTCCGATGAGAAAATGTCTCCATGTCTTCAATGCATGCACCACGGCTGCTAATTCCAAATCATGTGTAGCATAATTCTTCTCATGGGGTTTAAGTTATCGTGAAGCATATGAAACAACTCTTCCTTCCTGCATAAGCACTGCTCCAAGTCCTCGACGAGAAGCGTCGCAATAAACTTCATAGTCCTTGCGTTGATCTGGCAGAATCAACACGGGTGAGGTAACCAATCGTTTCTTCAACTCCTGGAAACTAGCTCCGCATTCCTCAGTCCAATTGAATTTGGTGTCCTTCTTCAATAGCTCAGTCATGGGCTTAGCAATCCTTGAGAAATTCTCGATAAATCTCCGGTAGTATCCTGCAAGTCCAAGAAAACTCCGGATTTCTCCAACTGTCGTGGGTGATTCCCAACTGGTCACTGTGTCAACCTTGGCAGGGTCTACTACTATTCCTTCTCCAGAAATAACATGTCCAAGGAATCCAACTTCCGTCAACCAAAACTCACATTTGCTGAACTTGGCATATAACTGATGTTCTCTGAGATTCTCAAGTACCAATCGTAAATGCTCCTCATGCTCTTCTTCATCCTTGGAAAAGATTAAAATATCATCAATGAACACCACGACGAACTTATCCAAAAATTCCATAAACACTTTGTTCATCAGGTTCATGAAATAGGCCGGTGCGTTAGTCAGTCCAAATGACATAACGGTATACTCATACAATCCATATCTGGTGGTAAATGTTGTCTTGGGTATATCCTGCTCTCGAATCTTTAACTGATGGTATCCTGATCGTAGATCGATCTTGGAAAATACTTTAGCTCCTTGCAGGCGGTCAAACAAATCATTGATCATCGGCAGTGGGTACTTGTTTTTGATGGTCACTTCATTCAATCCTCGGTAATCAACAACCATCCTTAGTGATCCATCTTTCTTCTCCACTAGAAGTACTGGTGATCCCCAAGGTGACGAACTTGGGCGAATATAGCCTTTATCCAGTAACTCCTTGATCTGCTTCTTAATTTCCTCCAAATCCTTTGCGGGCATCCTGTACGGTCTCTTAGATATTGGCCCTGTGCCTGGCAAAAGTTCAATCAAAAACTCAATGTCTCTATCTGGTGGCATGTCTGGCAACTCTTCTGGAAATACATCTGGATAATCCTTCACCACTGGTACTTCCTCCTGTACAACTCCTGATAAGGAATTTACTTGAGTCCTCTTTGGCATATGCCGGGATACATACTTGATCCTTTTTCCTCCCGGGGTGGTAAGCAAAATAGTCTTGCTGGCACAATCGATGTTTCCTCCATACAACGATAGCCAATCCATTCCCAACATCACATCCAAACCTTGCGATTCCAAAACAATGAGGTCTGTGGGGAAAACATGCCTTCCAATGGCCAACGGTATCTTAAAACATCCTTGGGTGGCCATGTACTCTGCTCCTGGCGAGGTTACTAACATGGGGCTTTTGAGAACTTGGGTGGACATCTTAAACTTGTTTACGAATCCCCTTGATATGTATGAATGCGATGCACCAGTATCGAAAAGAACAGTTGCAGTAAATGACTTAACCAAAAACTTACCTATTACTGCATCAGGCTGAGCTTCAATCTCCTCCACGCTCAAGTGGTTCACATGTCCTTTGTTGAACGGGTTCGGCTTCTTCCCAGAGCTTCCATTGCCATTTCCATTTTGGGCTTCGGGACAATCAGTAGCATAATGTCCCGTCTTCTGGCACTTGAAACAAGTAATGTGACTTAGATCTCTCTTGGTTGGGGTAGATGGGTTGGTGCGGTTCTGTCCGTTTCCTCCTCCATTCCCATTACCATTCTTGAAGCCATTATGGTTGTGCGAACTACCTCCTCCATGGGTATGCTGAAACTGTCCTCCCGGCTTCGGGGTAAATCGTGGCTTCTGCTGGGCTCCAGAATTATACTTCCCTTGTCCATACTTCCTCTTGCGGTTTTCAATCTGCTGTTGCTTCCCTTCAATCATGAGAGCTCTATCTACCAGCTCCTGGTAGTTGTTGAAGGTTGCTACCATCAACTGCATACTCAGTTCATCATTCAGTCCTTCCAAAAATTTCTCCTGCTTGGCAGCATCTGTAGCAACGTCATCTGGTGCATAACGTGCTAACTTACTGAAATCTTCCACATACTGGCCTACGGTGCGTCCTCCTTGGCGTAGGTTGCGAAACTCACGCTTCTTCATAGCCATAGCTCCTGCTGAAACATGGGCTGTACGGAAAGCTTGCTGAAACTGGTCCCATGTGACAGTGTCAATAGGGTGCGTGGCTGTATAATTCTCCCACCATGATGCTGCGGGTCCATCAAGCTGATGTGCGGCAAAACACACATCTGTGCATCCTGCAGTGGTCAACTCCCTTCCAACTTTGCGGAGCCAATCATCTGCCACAATCGGCTCAATGCTACTGGAAAACACCGGCGGGTTTAGCCTTAAGAAACGGGCTAAGTGGTCAACAGGTGGTGGTGGCGGTGGGTTGTTGTTGTTGTTGCCTTGGTTCTGAACTAACACTTGCATCAAGGCATTCTGTTGCTGAATCAACTGGGTGATCTCTAGCGGGAAAACAAATCCGGTGTCGCGTCTCGGAGGCATCTGATAGGTTTAGAAAAGATGAGAATTAAGAATAGAATAAGGTCTAGAGAGAAAACACTACCCATATGCTCATGAGACAAATTCAATCAATATCACTCAATCAATCCAAACAAGGCAAAACAATCGATCTAACTAGCGTTACAAAGTGCTTGAACTATACTACTAAATGGGGGAAAACTACTACTGGTATGGTAGTCTACTAAAAATTCTGATCCGTTGAAGACTCCATGATGTCTGCTCCAGCTTCATCAATCCATTCGTCTTCACTTGGTTCCGAGTCGGTGTCGTCGATGATGATGTATTTATCCGGACAAGTGCATTCGTCGACTTCTGCTTTTGGCACTGGATTTCTCACGAATGCTCCAATCTTATTCTCCAGGTCGTCAATCTTCCCGACTAGTGCGTTGATTTCCTCCAGATAATCTTCGCGTGTAGTCTTGAGTTCTTCTTGGAGTTCCTTGATCTTCGTGAATGCCTTCTTCAGTTCTTCCTTGTCCGTGCATATCTGGTTCTCCTGGCGTCGAATATGTTGGTTCTGCTCCTGGATGAAAGCTGCAATGGATCCATCCTTCTTGGTCTTGATCATCTCCCATTGCGTGTCTCGACGTCCACAAATTTGATAAATTGTATCCTTAAGCTCCTGGTGATAGACTTCTCCAATGCGTCCCATGGCGATATGTGCGGCCATGCTCTTCCCTAAACTCCAAGTTGGTGCTTCGAAAACCAATCTCATGGGTTCCGTAATTGGCGCAAACGTCCTTCCTGGAATGATAACTTGAATCTTCCAGCTCTCCTCTTCAGGTAATGTAGCGTTGTAGGTTCCGGTGACGCTTGGTATTCCTATGTTCAAGTACTTGGTGACTTCCTTCAAATGTCGTCCAAACGGCGTGTCTTCATCTGGTTGCATGAACTTGTTCCTTGCATTCGCCATTCCTAAAAGAGTAGAAAGCGGGGAGGAGTCAGAAATGAGAAGAGAGAAGTTTTCTAGGGCTTAAGCTTAGTGGTCGTGTCCTATAGTCAGCGTGTGCTCTGATACCAACTTTGTAGCGACCAGACCTCAAATGGCCTGTGCTGCTGTGCACCAGTGTCATCCCTGGATCAGTAATGCTGACACGCACAGTACAAATGGAGGATTTATAACAGAGTAGCAATCACACACTTATTACATCGAATATCTCCGAAGAGATTAAGTATAATAAACATGGCTTAAGGCCATCTAAAAACGATAACAGCGGAAGACTTGGAAGAATAGTGAGTCCATCAACTCCAGCGGCATCACTGAGTATAAGACCACGACCTAAGGCACCTTACTCGTCGTCTGAAAAGTCTGCAACATGAAACGTTGCAGCCCGAAATGGGTCAGCACATAGAATATGCTGGCAAAGCAACACATAGAGAGCAATGAACAATGATAATGCTATAGTATATGCATATATGGCTGGTGGAAAGCTCTATGGTTACAGTTTTGCGAAAAGCCAATTTTATCCTACTACAAAGGAATAAATTTTATTTAACTATCATGGTGGTTGAAACATTGAGAAGGTACCTCCAACTCAATCCCAATTAAGTGTCATCATTAACCCAACAAAATTAATTATAAGTATCACGGTGATGAGATTCAAATGATAATCCAGGTACTAGATACTCAAGTTGTCCATAACCGGGGACACGGCTAATCATGATCAGTTTGTACACTCTGCAGAGGTTTGTGCACTTTTCCCCACAAGACTCGATCGCCTCCGCTTGATTCTCGCACTACATGATGTTTGAGAAACGGATGACCGAGACACAGTCTTTCAGAAACAATCACTCTCTACTCTGGATGGACCGGTACACCTACTTTCCCCTACATCTGCTAGTCCACTTCTTCAAGAGATCATGTAACCTACTCAGCTATGCTAGAGCCCATAATAGCTTGCGGCTGCACATGAAAGTTTCTAGCATGAATAATCTTATGATCCCTTTGAGCCTGGGTGGCGGACCTTATACATACAGACAACACTGGGTTCTCCAGGTGCCTCAATCCACCCAGATGTGAGTTTTAGTTGCCACCTTAAGTTGAACCATTATTAAACACTCACATCTGTCATGAATATCTCTCAAACCCAGTCCACGTCTACGAGCATAGCATGGCAATAATAAAAGCAACGTAGAAGTAACTCCCAAGGGTTTGATAAGGAAACAGGTAATAGGTACTACCTCAACTACTTCCCAATACCCACAATTTAATTAGATCCTAATCATGCGATGTGTTTGAGGAAATAGATCTAATGCAATAAAACTGGGTATGAACGGGGTATGATCAAAGTGTTACTTGCCTTGCTGATGATCCGCAAAACCTAGCGAGTCGAAGTAACAAGCGGCACACTCCGGGTACTCTATCGCAAACAAACAAGCATACAATCAGTACTCATCTAATGCACAGGTAAAACTCGAATGAAAGATCCAACCAGAAAGTTCAACTTAAGAACTCCGGTTTGCAAAAAGAATCAACTCGAAAGAAGCATCGAAAGTCAAACGGCGAAAGAAAGAAACTTCGTTTGCTAATCTGGATCTAGGTCAAATTTTACTGTAGCAAAAACTTGTTTGAGTAGGTTAAACGGAAAGAGAATTTCGAGACGAAACTCTAGGCGCTTGAATCACCTGATTCCGATAAACGAGCGAAAAGTTAAACAGATTCGAAATTTCGATCAGAAATCGAATCTGAGAAAATAACGAGAAAATCCGACGAAAAAGAAAAACGGACGAACGGTTAAATAACGGACGTTCGTTAACAGAGAAAAACCGACGAATGCGTTCGTTAAAACGAACGGTCCGGTGAACGCTCGAAAAATAAGAAAACCGAAAAAAACCGATCTAGGGTTTTTTTTAAATATGTTCCGCGGAAAATATTACGTAGAAAAATAAATAAAAATCAGAAAAATACGAAATAAATTTTCCCCGTCTAGTTAGAAAATCTAGAATACGGTGAACATTTTTAAATTCAAAAATAAATACTTTGAAAACATGCATATTTTAAATGCAATAAAAATTGCAAATAGAATCCAATAAATTCCAAATAATGATTTTTAACATTTTTCCTCCAGTATTTCAATATTTTTGGAGAAGTCATATTTTCTCCTCTCGTTTATTTTTAAATGAAATATTTTTCCGGAGAGAAAAATAATTAAAATCCCAATCCTCATTTGAAAATCAAATAAGAAAATTTGAGAAAATCCCCAACTCTCTCCGAGGGTCCTTGAGTTGCTTAGGATTTATCGAGGATTTGTCAAAATGCAATAAAACATGATATGCAATGATGATCTATGTATAACATTCCAAATTGAAAATTTGGGATGTTACAGTGCATCGCTACCCCTTCTGTCACTGGGTGAGGACACCGTAAGATCGAACCCATCACAAAGCACCTCTTCCCATTGCAAGGAAAATCAATCTAGTTGGCCTAAAAAACCAAAGATTCAAATAAGAAATATGAGGCTATAAATAATCATGCATATAAGAGATCGAAGAAGACTCAAATAATATTCATGGATATAGATCTGATCATAAACTCGGACTTCATCGGATCCCAACAAACCCACCGCAAAAAGTCATTACATCAAAAAGATCTCCAAGAGACCATTGTATTGAGAATCAAAAAGAGAGAAGAAGCCATCTAGCTACTGCCTACGGACTCGTAGGTCTATGGTGAACTACTCACACATCATCAGAGAGGCACCCTCGTGTTAGATTGGACCTCATGGTCCTGGACCTTGTGGCGGATGGAATTGTGTTTCGTCGACTCCCCAAGGGTTTCTGGAATATTTGGGTATTTATAGAGATGAGAGGCGGTGGAAGAGACCCCTGTGGGGCCCACAACCCATCAACGTGTGCCCTGGTGTCTTGTGGGCCCCACAGGCCTCCCCTCTAGTGCTTCCTTGGCTCCCAAGTTGTCTTTTGGTCCAAAAAGTTTTGCTGCATTTGGACTCCATTTGGTACTGATATTCTGCGAAGTAAAAAACAAGCAAAAAAACAGCAACTGACACTGGGCACTATGTCAATAGGTTACTCCCAAAAAATGGTATAAAGTTGCTATAAAATGATTGTATAACATCCAAGAATGATAATATAATAGTATGGAACAATAAAAATTTATAGATACGTTGGAGACATATCACTCCTCTCCATTAACATTTTTTTTGTCTTCTCATCATTGTCAGGATGTCTCCACCCCGAGCCGAGCTCTGGTCGACCGAAGGATGAGTGGATGAAAGGCGAACAGGGGCGATGTGGGCAATGTTGTGGCTCTTGAGCAAGGTGAACCTCACCTTTGAGGAAAGCGGTGGTGGCATCTCCCTCATAAGTGCACTTCATTTATTACATTGTTTGATCCTTTTATCAAGGGCACATTAATCACATGCATCCTTGAGGAAAAAAGGATACATTGATCAGTTTTGATACGTCTCCAACGTATCTATAATTTTTTATTGTTCCATGCAGTTATATTATCAATCTTGGATGTTTTATAATCATTTTATAGTCATTTTATATCATTTTTTGGTACTAACCTATTGACATAGTGCCAAGTGCCAGTTGCTGTTTTCTGCATGTTTTTTACATCACAGGAAATCAATACCAAACAGAGTCCAAATGCAACGAAACTTCACGGAGATTTTTTTTGGACCATAAGACACATAAAGGTCCCTGGCTGCGCCTGGGGAGTGCTCTGAGGAGAGCACAACCCACCAGGGCGCGCCAGGAGGCCCAGGCGCGCCCTGATGGGTTGTGCCTACCTCGGGTGCCCCCCGGACCACCTCTTTACTCTATAAATACCCAATATTCCAAAAACCCTACGGGAGTCGATGAAATATTCATCCAGCCGCCGCAGAGTCCAGAACCACCAGATCCAATCTAGACACCATCTCGGATGGGGTTCACCACCTCCATTGGTGCCTCTCCGATGATGCGTGAGTAGTTCTTTGTAGACCTTCGAGTCCGTAGTTAGTAGCTAGATGGCTTCCTCTCTCTCTCTCTCTCTCTCTCTCTCTCTCTCTCTCTGAATTCTCAATACAATGGTCTCTTGGAGATCCATATGATGTAACTCTTTTGCGGTGTGTTTGTTGGGATCGATGAACTTTGAGTTTATGATCAGATCTATCTTTTTTATATCCATGAAAGTATTTGAGTTTCTTTGATCTCTTTTATGCATGATTGCTTATAGCCTCATACTTCTTCTCCGATATTTGGGTTTTGTTTGGCCAACTTGATCTATTTATCTTGCAATGGGAAGAGGTGCTTTGTGGTGGGTTCGATCTTACGGTGCTTGATCCTAGTGACAGAAAGGGAACCGACACGTATGTATCGTTGCTACTAAGGATAAAACGATGGGGTCTATCTCTACATAGATAGATCTTGTCTACATCATGCCATCGTTCTTATTGCATTACTCTGTTTCTCCATGAACTTAATACACTAGATGCATGCTGGATAGCGGTCGATGTGTGGAGTAATAGTAGTAGATGCAGGCAGGAGTCAATCTACTAATATTGGACGTGATACCTATGTAATAATCATTGCCTGGATATCGTCCTGATTATTTGAAGTTCTATCAATTGCCCAATAGTAATTTGTTCACCCACCATTTTCTATTTTTCTTGAGAGAAGCCACTTGTGAAACCTACGGCCCCCGGGTCTCTTTCTCATATTATTTGCCTTTGCGATCTATTTTCCTTTGCTTTTATTTTCAGATGTATTAAACTAAAAATACAAAAATACCTTGCTGCAATTTATTCTTATTTATTTATTTGGTGTTCGATCTATCAATCTACTACAATTTTATGTCACGTTCGTTTGCCTATCTTGAGGCGCCGTACCCGGAAGGGATTGACAACCCCTTTTACACGTCGGGTTGCGAGGATTTGTTATCTGTGTGCAGGTGCTGTTTACGTTGTGTTGCTTGGTTCTCCTACTGGTTCAATAACCTTGGTTTCACATCTGAGGGAAATACCTACCGCTGTTGTGCTGCATAATCCCTTCCTGTTTGGGGAAATACCGACGTAGCTTCAAGCCGCATCAAAAGGAATTTCTGGCGCCGTTGCCGGGGAGGATCTTCAACATATACCAGGTTCCTAATCACAAATCTCATCTCCTCGCAATTTACATTATTTGTCGTTTGCCTCTCATTTTCCTCTCTCCCACTTCGCAAATATTTGACGTTTTATTCGCCCCTCTATTTCGTTCGCCGTTTTCTTGTCGCATCTGTTTTTGAGTGCAATCTTGTTGCGTAGTCATCATGACTCAAGAGAACACCAAGTTGTGTGATTTCTCAAATACCAACAACAATGATTTTATCGGCACTCCGATTGCTCCTCCCGCCACTTGTGATATTAATACTGCTTTGCTGAATCTTGTCATGAAAGATCAATTTTCCAGTACTCCTAGTGAGGATGCCGCGTTCCATCTTAATACCTTTGTGGAATTATGCGATATGCAAAAGAAAAAAGATGTGGACAATGATGTTGTGAAGATGAAATTATTTCCGTTGTCTTTGCGTGATTCTGCAAAAATTTGGTTCTCTTCTTTGCCTCGCAATAGTATTAATTCTTGGAATAAGTGCAAAGATGCTTTTATCACTAAGTATTTTCCGCCCACAAAATGTATTTCCCTTAGATCCCAGATTATGAATTTCAAGCAACTTGAACATGAGCATGTTGCACAATCTTGGGAAAGGATGAAAATGATGCTAAGGAATTGCCCAACTCATGGGTTAAATATTTGGATGATCATACAATTTTTTTATGCGGGGTTGAATTTTGTTTCTCGTAATCGTTTAGACTCCGCCCCCGGTTGGTACTTTTATGGAAATTAATTTGGGTGAAGCCACCAAATTACTTGATAATATTATGGCAAATTATTCGCAATGGCATACCGAAAGAGCTCCCACTAGTAAAAAAGTTAATTCGGTTGAAGAAATTTCTTCTTTGAGTGAAAAAGTTGATGCTCTTATGAAATTGGTTGCTAGTAAAAGTGCTCCTATTGATTTTAATGATATGCCTTTGTCTACTTTGATTGAGCAAAATAGTGATGCCATAGACGTGAATTTTATCTCTCAAAATAATTTCAATAACAATGCTTATAAAGGTAATTTTAATCCTAGGCCTTTTCCTAGTAATTCCTCTAATAATTATGGTGATTCCTATGGAAATCAATCTTATAATAATAGGAACACCTCTGATCTTGAGAATAATATTAAAGAATTTATCAATATGCAAAAAGTTTTCAACACTTCCATAGAAGAAAAGTTGAGTAAGATTGATGATTTGTCTAGAAGTGTTGATAGAATTGCTCATGATGTGGAAAATCTCAAGATGAAATTTTTGTGCCTAAAGTAGATGAATCAATTAATGCTCTTTATGTTTCTATGGATGAAAGTAAGAAAAGAACCGCTATGCTTAAATCTAAAAGAGAATTTTTAGAAAAAAGCGTTTTCTAGTGATTTCTTTCGCAAAAGTGATGAAGAACTTAAAATGATTGGTGTTTCTTCTAATGATTCCTTGTTTAGTAAAGTTAAGATTGATGAAAAAGGGACTGGAGAAGAGTCAACTTTAGGTAGAAGGCGTCCCAATATTTCGGATGGTGAAAATCTTATTGAGAAAATTGATGAAAGTGGGTTTGAAGAGGTCAAAACTTTAACTAGTGATGTGTAGCGATCCGACCTCAAACGGTCAAATCTCTGTGTATAAGTGTCATCCCTGGATCGGTAATACTGACACACACAGTACTCGAGGATTTATAACAGAGTGCAATCACACACTTATTACATCGAATGTCTCAAAGAGAGTACTTATTACAAAAATATGGCTGAAGGCCATCTAAATAAGATAACTACGGAAGCTTCGTGGGTAAATGAGTCCATCAACTCCAACGGCATAGCTGAGTGCATGACAACGACCTAGCGCACCTTACTCTTCGTCTGAAAACTCTGCAACATAATACGTTGCAGCCTGTGTAGGTCAGCACATGGAATATGCTGGCAAGGTAACACTATAGAGCAATGAACAAGTATTAGTTATAACTATGTGCATATATGGCTGGTGGAGACTCTATGTTTATCATTTTTGCGAAAAGCCAATTTTTTCCTACAACAAAGGAATATATTTTATTTAACTTCAAAGTTTGTTGAAAACATTGAGAATGGTAACCCCATCTCAATCCCAAATTAATAATCAAATAACCCCACAGATTAATTAAGTAAAGTGATGATATCAACATAATAATTCAAACACCAGATACTCAAGATGTCCATAACCGGGGACACGGCTAACCATGATTAGTTTATACACTCTGCAGAGGTTTGCGCACTTTTCCCCACAAGACTCGATCTCTTCCGTTGTATTTCTCGCACTGCATGGTGTTTGAGAAACGGATGACCGAGACACAATCTTTCTGAAGAGGTCCCCTTAACCGATAGATAGGCCGGCACACCTACAATCCCCTACATCTGCTAGCCCATCATGGAAAGGTTTCCCACAACTTACTCAACTATGCCAGAGCCCATAATGGCTTGTGGCTACACACGGAAGTTTCCAACATGAATAACATAATGATCCCTTTGAGCCTGGGTGGCGAACCATAGGAAAAATCACATGGATACACCAGGATTCTCCTTGGACAACACTGGATTTCCCCAGGTGCCCACAAACCAATCCACCCAGATGTGTGTTAAAGTAGCCACCTTAAGTAACCCCTTAGTTCATAATAATACTCACAACTGTCATGGAACACTCAAACCAAACCACGTTTATGAGCATAGCATAGCAAAGTATAATAAGCGTAACGTAGTAACTCCCAAGGTTTGAATAAAAGGGCAATAGGTTCTACCTCAACAACTACTTCCCAAATACCCACATGTTAATAGATCCTACTCATGCAATGTTTGAGGATTGAAACTAATGCATAAAAATTGGGTAATAAGGGATATGATCAAAGTGTTACTTGCCTTGCTGACGATCTCAAAACCCTAGTGACTCGTAGTAGCACGTTTCGCACTCCGAAAACTCTATCGTAAACAAACAATAGCATACATAAGCACTCAAGCATAAGATGCAAGGGCAAAACTCAAAAGAACAGATCCAAACTGAAAGTTCAACTGAAGACCTTCGATGTGCAAAAAGAATCAATCGAATCGGAGCTACGAAACTCAAACTAGGATCAAAAGAAGTTCGAAAACAAATCTGCTTGAAACCAAATTTTAATTTGTCAAAACCATGTTCAAGTTGATTATCTGGAAAGAGGGGAACAAGACGAAGATTTTGGCGTTGGTTTCACTGGATTTGGACAAACGAGCAAAAAGATGCGAGGGTTTGAAGATCAGGGACTAATCTGTGATAAAAGTATCGTGGATAGGTCCCTGGCCGGATATAAAATAAAAAGGAAAACCCTAACGAACGAACGTTCGCTATGAAGACCTAACTAATGAACGCGTTCGTTAAAACGAACTAAATAGCAAACATTCGCTAACTAGCGAACCAAAAAAAACAATCTAAAACCGTTGAACCGAAAAAAACCATCGAAACCTAAAAAACCGATCTAGGTTTTTACCTAGAAACCGGCAAAAACAGGCGGGATCGGCGGCGGGTTCCGGCGAGACGGTGAGGCGGGGCTCCGGCGGACGGCGGCGCGGGGTTGCGGGGCGTCGGCGCGGCGTCGGGCGGGACTGCGGGCGGCGGCGAGGTAGCGGCTGCTGCGGTGAGCGGCGGCGGCGCGGGCGGCGTCTTGCGGCGGCTCGGCGAGGTGGCGGGCTGCGGCGGCGGCGGTGGTTGAGGAGAGGGGGGTTCGGCTCCGGTATATAAAGGTCGGGGGGCAACTTGCGGCAAGGGGCGGTGATGGGAGTCCGGCTCGGACTCCCCGAGCGGCGGCGGCACGGCACGGGACTCCTCCCGCCCGGGACGAAGGCGGCGGCGGCCTGGTGGGCCGGCTGGGCCTTCGGCCCGATCGGTCCGAAACTTTTTTTTAATAAAATAAAATATCGCCCGAAGAAAAATCCTAATAAAATATAAAAAAAATAAAATACCAGAAACAATTTTCACCATCTAAGTCTAATATTTAGAACAAGGTGAACATTTTTCTGGCCTGAAAATGCAATCTTCAAAAATGCATATTTTTCTAATTCAAATAAAACAGCAAATAAAAATACAAATAAAATATAAATTTGATTTTAAAGTTTCCCCTCCAATATTCCTCTCTTTTGAAGAAGTCATTTATCTTCTCTCTTTTATTTTTCATATTGGAAATAATTCGAGAGAAAAATATTAAAATCAATTTGATCCTCTTTTCAAATTTGAGAAAAATTCAAATATGAAAATTTGTGAAATCTCCAACTCTCTCCTTGGGTCCTTGAGTTGCTTAAGATTTCTAGGATCACAACCAAAAATGCAAATAAAATATGATATGCATATGATGACCTATGTATAACATCCGAATTGAAAATTGGGATGTTACATGATGTGCCCACTCTTTTGGGTTACAAAGACTTTAATTATGATAGTTGCCCTTTGATTGATTGTATTTCTTTGTTGCAATCCATGATAAATTCACCCCATGCTTATGAACAAAATAAAGCTTTTACTAAACATATTGTTGATGCTATGATGAAAGCTTTTGAAGAAAAATTGGAATTAGAAGTATCAATTCCTAGAAAATTGCATGATGAGTGGGAACCTACTATCAAAGTCAAAATTAAAAATTATGAATGTTTTGCTTTGTGTGACTTGGGTGCTAGTGTTTCTACAATTCCGAAATCTTTATGTGATGTGCTTGGTCGTACCGATCTTGAAGAATGTTCTTTAAATTTGCACTTGGTGGATTCTACTATTAAAAAGCCTATGGGAAGAATTAATGATGTTCTTATTCTTGCAAATAGGAATTATGTGCCCATAGATTTTATTTTTCTTGATATTGATTGCAATCCGTCTTGTCCAATTATTCTTGGTAGACCGTTTTTACGCACTATCGGTGTCGTGATTGATATGAAAGAAGGCAATATTAAGTTCCAGTTTCCTTTGAGGAAGGGCATGGAACACTTCCCTAGAACAAGAATTAGGCCACCATGTGAATCAATCATGAGGGCATCTTATCGATCTCGAAACAAAGATGACAAAACTTAGATCCTTGCTTTATGCCTAGCTAAGGGCGTAAAACTATAGCGCTTGTTGGGAGGCAACCCAATGAATAAAGTTTACTTTTGCTTTTTAATTTCGGTTCTTGAGTATTAGCACAATTATGATACTGTCATGATTGTGTTTTTTGTGTTTTAATTAGTGTTTGTGCCAAGTAGAACCTATAGGATCTTCTTGGGTGATAGTTGTTTGATCTTGCTAAAAAATAGAAACTTTTGCGCTCACGAAAATAATTCTCATTTTTTACCAGAGCTAGATAAAATACCAATTATTTTGCAGTAGATTAATATACAAATTTCTCAGGTCTTCCTATTGTTTAAGAATTTTTGGAGGTCTAGAAGTTTTCGAAATAGCCAGATTGCTATAGACTCTTCTGTTTTCACAGATTCTGTTTTATTTGCGTTGTGTGTTTATTTTGATGGCTCTGTGGTTACCTTTGATGAGTTTTTGCCATAGAAAAGTTAGAATACAATAGATATAATGCAAAAAATGAATTGGTTTGGTACAGTACTTATAGTAGTGATTTGCTTTCTTTTACCAACAGATCTCATGAAGGTTTAGTTTAGTTTTGTGTGATTGAAGTTTTCAAGTTTTGGGTTATCTTACGATGGATGAAGGAATAAGGAGTAAGAAGAGCCTAAGCTTGGGGATGCCCCGGCATCCCAAGCTATTATCCAAAATTGAGAAAACAACTAAGCTTGGGGATGCCCCGGCATCCCAAGCTATTATCCAAAATTGAGAAAACAACTAAGCTTGGGGATGCCCCCGAGTGGCATCCCCTCTTTCTTCTAGCGACCATCAGTATTTTACTCGAAGCTATATTTTTATTCGTCACATACTATGTGTTTTGCTTGGAGCGTCCTGTATGATATGAGTCTTTGCTTGTTTTATTTTTTGTTTTAAGTCTTGATTCCTTGCTGGACACACCTATTTGGGAGAGCCAAAATTATGTCATGACTTGTTAGAATTGCTCTCTATGCTTCAATTAAAGTTTTATGAGCTATGGACTTGCTCTAGTGCTTCACTTATATCTTTTTGAGCATGGTGTGCTTTAGTATTTTTGAAGAAATGATCTCTTGCTTCACTTAGATTTATTTGAGAGTTAGTAAAATTTTCAAGAAATTCTCTCTTGCTTCACTTAAATTAATTTGAGAGAAAGAAAGAAAAATTATGCTAATGATCTTCACTTATATTTGTTGGAGCTTGTCAAAAGCAACATATAAAAATTAGTCCCAAAGTGATAGATATCCAAGAAGGATATAATAAAAACTTTCATGAAGATCATTGGACAAAATAAACTTGATTCTTAGTAATAGTTTTGAGATATGATGATGTGATATGTGAGTTATGTTGATGAGTAATTATGCTTTAGTAAGAATATTGGTGTTAAGGTTTGTGATTCCCTATACAAGCACGAAAGTCAATAATTATGCAATGAAATTATACCCTACTTGTGGTGCATTATTCGGTGTTAATTATGCTTAATGCTCGCTTATGAGATTATTCATTTCTTGGTTGGTCGCTTCTCAATCTTTTGCTAGCCTTCATTTTGCACTAAGTATGATCTCTACTTGTGCATCCAAAAACCTTTAAACCAGTTTTGCCACATGAGTCCACTATATCTACCTATATGCGGTATTATTTCGCCGTTCTAAGCAAATGTGTAAGTGCCATCTCTAATTTTCAAAATAAACTTCTCTTTTGTGTGTTCGTTTCGCTCGTGGAGCGTGAGGGGTGGCTAATATTTTCCATGCTCGATGTGTTATTCTCAAGATGAGTGTTTATTCACTTGTCATTGCACGAGAGTAAGGCAAAGGTATTAGGGATGCCCAGTCCCGAAATGGAAAATGAATTTACTTTATGTTGTCAAACAATAAATTCCTTGGAAAGTGTTGGTATGGAGGGCAACCGTGGATACGGCTAGCCATGGAAAGTGAAAGTATGGTTGAAAAAGGAATAAACTTTATTTTCTTTTTGGGAACCGCCTATGATATATCTAGCATGGGAAGTGTTGAGAACTGTAAGTCGTTTTAGTTGGTGGGAAGGATACACCTCCCAAAATGTTTTTATCTCTAGGTTTTTTGCTTTGAGCTCTCGCACCTCTACAAATCCCTACTTCCCTCTGCGAAGGGCCTTTCTTTTACTTTATGCAATTTTTTATTTTTGAATTTGAGTCTCCATCTTCTCTTATAAAAGCACCAACTAGGAGGCAATATGATCGTACTTGAGTATTGGGTGTAGCTAATATGCGAGTGTGTTTCATGAATGGATCAATGGTTGAGCATAATGAGCTAGGGATAACTTATTTTAGCGTTGATATTTTGAAAGACATGATTTCTTGTTGATATGCTTGAGTATTTAAATTATCATGTCAAAACTAGAATATTTCTTTGAACAATATAAAAGTCCAAATGTCCATGCTACAAAGAAAAGAAATATGATATGACATGATAGGCAGCATTCCACATCAAAAATTCTGTTTTTATCACTTACCTACTCGAGGACGAGTAGGAGTTAAGCTTGGGGATGCTGATACGTCTCCAACGTATCTATAATTTTTTATTGTTTCATGCTGTTATATTATCAATCTTGGATGTTTAATAATCATTTTATAGTCATTTTATATCATTTTTTCCTACTAACCAATTGACATGGTACCAAGTGCCAGTTGTTGTTTTCTGCATGTTTTTTACATCGCAGGAAATCAATACCAAACGGAGTCCAAATGCAAAGAAACTTCACAGAGATTTTTTTGGACTAGAAGACACATAATGGGCCCTGACTGCCTGGGGGTGCTCCGAGGAGAGCACAACCCACCAGGGCGCGCCAGGAGGCCCAGGCGCGCCCTGGTGGGTTGTGCCCACCTCGGGTGCCCCCGGACTGCCTCTTTGCTCTTTAAATACCCCAATATTCCAAAAACCCTAGGGTAGTCAACGAAATATTCATCCAGCCGCCGCAGAGTCTAGAACCACCAGATCCAATCTAGACACCATCTCGGATGGTGTTCACCACCTCCATTGGTGCCTCTCCGATGATGCGTGAGTAGTTCTTTGTAGACCTTCGGGTCCGCAGTTAGTAGCTAGATGGCTTCCTCTCTCTCTCTCTCTCTGAATTCTCAATACAATGGTCTCTTGGAGATCCATATGATGTAACTCTTTTGCGGTGTGTTTGTTGGGATCGATGAACTTTGAGTTTATGATCAGATCTATCTTTTTATATCCATGAAGGTATTTGAGTTTCTTTGATCCCTTTTATGCATGATTACTTATAGCCTCGTATTTCTTCTCCGATATTTGGGTTTTGTTTGGCCAACTTGATCTATTTATCTTGCAATGGGAAGAGGTGCTTTGTAGTGGGTTCGATCTTACGGTGCTTGATCCTAGTGACAGAAAGGGAACCGACACGTATGTATCGTTGCTACTAAGGATAAAAGGATGGGGTCTATCTCCACATAGATAGATCTTGTCTACATCATGTCATCGTTCTTATTGCATTACTCCGTTTCTCCATGAACTTAATACACTAGATGCATGCTGGATAGCGGTCAATGTGTGGAGTGATAGTAGTAGATGCAGGCAGGAGTCGGTCTACTAATCTTGGACGTGATGCCTATGTAATGATCATTTCCTGGATATCGTCATGATTATTTGAAGTTCTATCAATTTCCCAACAGTAATTTGTTCACCCACCATTTGCTATTTTTCTCGAGAGAAGCCACTAGTGAAACCTACGGCCCCCGGGTCTCTTTCTCATATTATTTGCCATTGCGATCTATTTTCCTTTGCTTTTATTTTCAGATCTATTAAACTAAAAATACAAAAATACCTTGCTGCAATTTATTCTTATTTATTTTATTTGGCGTTCGATCTATCAATCTGCTATAATTTTATCTCATGTCCGTTTTCCTATCTTGAGGCGCTGTACCCGGAAGGGATTGACAACCCCTTTTACACGTTGGGTTGCGAGGATTTGTTATCTGTGTGCAGGTCCTGTTTACGTTGGGTTGCTTCGTTCTCCTACTGGTTCGATAACCTTGGTTTCACATCTAAGGGAAATACCTACCACTGTTGTGCTGCATCATCCCTTCCTCTTTGGGGAAATACCGACGTAGCTTCAAGCCGCATCAAGTTTTAACACAAGATTAAGCATTCACAATACATTTCAAGCAAGCATGGCAAGAGTATAGGCAGCGGAAAGAGTAAAGAATGCTATTTGCAAGAAAGTAAAGGTATGGGATTGGAGTGTGCAAACGCAATTAAGACACAAAGATTTTTGGCGTGGTTCCGATAGGTGGTGCTATCGTACATCCACGTTGATGGAGACTTGAACCCATGAAGGGTAACGGTTGCGCGAGTCCACGGAGGGCTCCACCCACAAAGGGTCCACGAAGAAGCAACCTTGTCTATCCCACCATGTCCATCGCCCACGAAGTACTTGCCTCACTCGGGTAGATCTTCATGAAGTAGGCGATCTCCTTGCCCTTACAAAATCCTTGGTTCAACTCCACAATCTTGTATGAGGCTCCCAAGTGACACCTAACCAATCTAGGAGACACCATTCTCCAAAAGGTAATAGATGGTGTGTTGATGATGAACTCCTTGCTCTTGTGCTTCAAATTATAGTCTCCCCAACACTCAACTCTCTCACACAGATTTGGCTATGGTGGAAAGATGATTTGAGTGGAAATAAACTTGGGGAAGGCTAGAGATCAGGATTCTTGTGGTTGGATTGGAATGTCTTGGTCTCAACACATGAGTAGGTGGTTCTCTCTCAGAAAATGAGTAGTGGAAGTGTAGGCACGTTCTGATGGCTCTCTCTTGAATAGAGAAGGGGTGGAGGGGTATATATAACCTCCACACAAAATCCAACCATTACACACAATTGACTCAACTCGGTCAGACCAAATAGAAGAACTCGGTGAGACCGATTCAGTTCAAAATGTGAACGCTAGGAATATTGGTGGGACCGACATGATCAACTCGGTGGGGCCGATGTGCTAGGTCTTGGGCAAAACCTCATCTCGGTGTGACCGATTGCATGAACTCGGTGAGACCGATTTCAGCAATGAGTAAACAGAGAGTTGGTCAGGCAAACTCGATGGGACCGATTGCACATTTTGATGAGACCGAAATAATTGCAACAGGCAACAGAGAGTTTGCAAGGCCATCTCGGTGAGACCGGGATCCGTATCGGTGAGACCGAGTTGTCTAGGGTTTCTGGTTGTGGCTATGTCAAAAGAACTCGGTGGCGCCTGATAGATCAAATCCGTAGGGCCGAGTTTGACTTTGGGTTTTGGACATATTTGGAAATGTGAAAGTGGCTGAGGGTTTTGGAGCATATCACTAAGCACTTTGAGCAAGTAGACCATTAAGCAACACCTCATCCCCTTTTAATAGTATTGGCTTTCCTATGGACTCAATGTGATCTTGGATCACTAAAATGAAAATGAAGAGTCTTGAGCTTTTGCCAATCTTTGTCCTTAGCATTTTGAAGGAGTTCCACATCCTCTTGTCCATGCCACGCCATTGTTGAACTTTCTGAAATATACTAGATAAAGATATTAGTCCAACAGGAGATATGTTGTCATTAATTACCACAATCACCCAGGGAGCACTTGTGCTTTCAATCTCCCCCTTTTTGGTAATTGATGACAACATACATCAAAGCTTTAGATAAAGATATGAAGAGTAACAAGTAAAGCTTTGGAAAGACATGTAACATGCATAGGCTCCCCCTACATGTATGCAATCATGTAAAGATAGTATGTAAGAGCATGTGAATGCATAAGCATGTCAGAGCAAGCAATGAATTACATGTATCTTGGCTATATGCATCAGAGCAAATGATGTAGATACAGGAAGTGTACCTTCATGTTCATGAGTCCTTCTTACAAACAATATGTACATCAGCAAGAGGTCATCATGCACATGAGTGTGATGCATATACTTACCTTGTGGTCTTGAGCTGGCTTTGGAAGAGATGAGCTTGAGAAAACAAGGTTAGATAACACAAGAACACTCTAAATAAAGCAAGTTTAGGAGATCACAAGAGTACCAAGACTGGGATGACATGTAATGACTGAGTACTTAGTACTCTATTTGGATATGGACATGTCCCCAAAGATTAAAGATACGCAATGAATTCCAAAGATTTTCTTCCCTTAGATATGAACTCTTTCTCCCCTTGAATCAGATATTGGATAATGGGAGAAGGTAGGGTAAGAGAAAATCAGAGTAGACAAAAAAAACAGAGCAAGAAATGGTACAAGAAACCATACATTAACATGTCTTTCCCCTCTTAAAGACATGTGACTTCTCTCCTCTTATTTTTAATAAGCATCTGGAGAAGCTAAGATGTGCTATCTCTCCCATGTGATAAGCTTTGATGTGCTCTCTCTCTCCCCCTTTTACATCAATTTCCAAGAAGTGATCTTCTGGAGCATAAGTCAAATAGGTCTAGTCCTTGAGACACACTACAAAGCAGCATGTAGTTTAAGATGTGAGTAGAGGATATGAATCATCGAGTGGAGCTGGATAAGAAATGACATTTGCAATGGCAAAAAGTTTTATCAGTAGTGAAATCGGTAACGTCGATCCATGTTCATCGGTGACACTGAGTTGACAGTGTCAGGGATGATGCATATCAGTCAGACCGGGTTAGTCCGCGTCGGTTGTACCAATGAACTGTCTACAAGTAATCCATGTAGTTCTGTCTAGCCGATAGGCATGAATCAGTGAGGCCGAGTTCAATGCAGAGGAAAAGTTTTGTGAGCTCAGCTCACTTGGCAATCGAAATCTCACAAGGATTTGCAAGGAATTAACTGAAGGATTTGCAATGAATTAGAAGCAAAAAATACAGAGAAAAGCATACAAAAGGAAAAGAAATCTAGATGATTTTTTTTTGAAAAAGGAAGGGAACAAACAAACAAGAAACATATGCAAGAGCACGAATAAGGAGAACAAAGAAACACTAGAGAACTTCATCTAGAGGAGGTCGGCGACAAAGTCACCCAAGTCATGATGTCACTTGATCATAGGTCATACTCATTATTTAAGCTCAAAATGGGGTTACCATTTTTCGTTTAAGCATTTTGATGTTTTCACATCTCGTTGAGTTGATTTGACTCATGACTTGGGTCAAAACTTCTCTAAGATGGAATAACATACCTTGGGTGGTGGTGTTGATCTTGATCATGTAGTCGAACTTGTGTTGGATGCTCAAGGTTGATGTAGTTCATCAAGAGTTGGGAGCACCACTTATAGTTTGAGTCCATCTTCCTACATGGGTTAGTCTTGTAAGGAAGAGCACTTGTGTATCCAAAAAGACAATCATGAAACTTGATACCAAATGAAATTTGATATATAGAAATTGTCAAAGGATATGTTGAGTGGATTCATGCTTCCTTGTATTCAACAGCCATATAGTAGAAACTTGGTGATGTAGAGATTGCTCAAGATGTGAGTGACTTGCACTCTCATAGGTTTGGGATCATCCAAATACCTACAAGGCTTAGATAACATGCAAGGGTACAAGTGTAGATCCAAGACATATGATCATCATTATAAGAGAAATATCAAGGATTAGTCAAAAGGCTCATGCCTTGCATGTATCCAAATGGAGTTTCTACTCCAAGTTTGAGGCATCAATAATGTTCAATTCACCTCTCAAACGTCAAAATACTTTCTCATCAAGCGGTTTGGTGAATATATCCGCCAATTGCTTATCGGTTCGAACATGCTTAAGATTGATGTCTCCTTTAGCAACATGATCTCGAATGAAATAATGACGAACTTCAATATGCTTAGTTCGAGAATGTTGCACGGGATTGTGAGCAATCTTAATAGCACTTTCATTATCACAAAGCAATGGAACATGTTTCACATATATCCCATAATCCTTAAGAGTTTGGGTCATCCAAAGTAATTGAGCACAACATGATCCGGCGGCAATGTATTCCGCTTCGGCGGTGGATAAGGATACTGAGTTTTGTTTCTTGGAGGACCAAGATACAAGAGATCTACCAAGAAATTGACAGGTACCCGAAGTAGACTTTCTATCAACCTTGTCACTGGCATAGTCCGAATCGGAGTAGCCAACAAGATCAAAAGAAGACCTCTTAGGATACCAAATGCCAAAATTTGGTGTATGAATTAAGTATCTCACTATCCTTATCACAGCCTTAAGATGACATTCCTTAGGGGCCGCTCGATATCGTGCACACATGCACACACTTAGTGTAATACCAGGACAGGAGGTACATACATATTAAAATGATCCAATCATAGAGCGGTAAACCTTTTGGTCAACCGGTTTGCCATCCTTAGTCAAGTCAAGATGTCCGCTAGTAGGCATGGGTGTTTTCATACCTTTGCTTTCTTGCATGTTGAACTTCTTGAATAAGTCCTTGGTATACTTTGTTTGGGAAACAAAGTTACCCTCCTTAGTTTGCTTGATTTGAAAACCAAGAAAGATTTTGAGTTCACTCATCATAGACATCTCAAACTTCTCTGACATTATCCTTCCAAACTTTTCACTAAAATGAGGGTTAGTTGAGCCAAATATGATATCATCCACATAAATTTGGCACACAGATAATTCACCATTAACCCTTTTAGTAAAAAGTGTAGAATCAATTTTCCCAATTTCAAAGCCTTTTTCAATAAGAAACTTAGTTAAGCATTTATACCATGCTCTAGGAGCTTGTTTAAGACCATGAAGAGCTTTGTGAAGTTTGTAAAGATGATTAGGTTTCTTGGGATTAACAAAGCCAGGAGGTTGTTTAACATAGACTTCCTCCTCAATTTCACCATTTAGAAAAGCATTTTTAATGTACATTTGGTATAATGTGATATCATGGTGATTGGCATAAGCAAGTAAGATGCGTATGGACTCAAGTCAAGCAACGGGGGCATATGTCTCACCATAGTCCATACCTTCGACTTCAGTGTAGCCTTGGGCGACGAGGCGGGCCTTGTTGCGTACAACTTGTCCACCTTCATCTTGCTTATTCCGAAACACCCACTTGGTTCCAATGACATTTTGGTTGTCATCCTGCTTTTCTACCAATGTCCACACTTGATTCCTCTTGAAATTGTGTAGTTCTTCATGCATAGCATTCACACAATCCAGATCATCAAGAGCTTCTTCAACCTTCATAGGTTCAATACTAGAAATGAATGAGTAATGTTCACAAAAGTTAGCCAAACGAGTTTTAGAGCGAGTTATTCTCCCGGTTTTAATATCATCACAGATCTGTTCGACGGGGTCATCTCTTGAGACTCTTGCTCTAACTCGTGAGAGCTTTTGTTTGGGTCGGGGTGGAACATCCTCTTCATTGTCTTGTTCTTCGTCTTGTCCTTCTTCATTGTTGTTCTCTTCTGGAGGTCGAGAAGGAGGTCGATGAGGTTCATCTTGTTGTACTTCCTCGTTTCCTTCGTCTTGACGTGTTCCACTCGTGGATGCCACCATGTCAACTTGTGGTTCACCTAGGTGTGAAGTTGAGGCTTCCACTTGAACGGACGAGGTACTCTCCTTCACCTCCGTTGGGCGAATCTTGCCAATAGACAAGTCTTGAATTGCTTCCAAGGGATCTTTATCTCCTACATCAATTGGCAATTGCTCTACTTGTGAGCCGTTAGATTCATCAAACTTCACATCTATCGTCTCTTCAACCTTTCG
This sequence comes from Triticum aestivum, assembly GCF_018294505.1. NCBI lineage: Eukaryota > Viridiplantae > Streptophyta > Magnoliopsida > Poales > Poaceae > Triticum > Triticum aestivum. The sequence goes on along the minus strand of NC_057796.1, from coordinate 145,619,309 downwards.
GGTGAAATTGTTGTAGACACGGTAAGTGTGAGAGTTTGAGCCATAATCGAGTAGGAAACCTTCATGAGATTTAGGAGCAAATTTCGAATGACGATGCTTGTCAAGAATGTAGCACTTTGAGCCAAATACTCGAAAGTATCCAACTTGGGGTTTGTTACCGGTAAGAAGCTCGTATGCCGTCTTGCCGAGAAGCTAGTGAAGATATAGTCGATTTGTTGCATGACAAGCTATCTCAACCGCTTCCGCCCAAAAGTGTTTTGGCGTCTTGTATTCATCAAGCATCGTTATCACCATCTCAATAAGTGTCCGGTTCTTCCTTTCAACAACTCCATTTTGTTGAGGCGTGTACGTAGCCGAGAACTCATGTGAAATCCCTTCTTATTCAAGAAAGGTATCCACATTGGTGTTCTTGAACTCCGTTCCGTTGTTGCTGCGAACCTTCTTGATCTTCACTTCAAATTGATTTTGGGCCTTCCTAGCGAAGTTCTTGAAGATCTTTTGCACCTTCGATTTATCATCAAGAAAGAACACCCACGTAAATCTTGAAAAATCATCAACAATGACCAATCTGAACGAGTTACCACCGAGACTCTTGTAGGCGTTGGGACCAAAAAGATCTATATGAAGTAGCTCGAGTGGTCTTCTCGTGGTCATAATGTTCTTCATGACATGACTTCCTCCAACTTGTTTTCCTGCTTGACAAGAACTGCAAAGTCTCCTTGTCAAATATGACATCTTTAACACCAAGGATATGATCACCTTTAATAATCTTATCAAGATTTCGCATGCCCATGTGACCTAAACTTCTATGCCACAACCAACCTTTAGAAGATTTAGCAATTAAGCAAGTTATACCGGTAAAGACCATATTATGATTATCTCTTTGAAACACTTGGCAATCTACTTCGGTAAATAGGACACTGAACCCGAAATCGGCTAGTCAAGATACGGAAAGTAAATTATAGCCAAGAGATTCAACGAGCATAACATTTTGGATGGAGCTGTCAAGTGAGATGGCCACCTTACCAAGGCCAACCACCTTACCCTTTGAGTTATCACCAAAAGTGACATACTTTCGGGGGCGGTTGTTTTCAGCAAGCTCACGAAACATGTCCTTGTCTCCGGTCATGTCATCGGTACATCCACTATCAAGAACCAATTCCTTTCCTCCGGCCATGTAACCACGAAGGTTAGCCATAAGACCAAAGTGTCTCATTGAATCATCAAGATCAAAATCACTATCATCATCCTCATCATAATACCCATGTTCAACATCGTCTTGTGATTGATCATCACCTAGAGAGAGTGATTCATTAGATTTATGACCATGACAATGTGCATCTTTATGAATTCTAATGACTTGAGAGATGATGCTACTAATGACTCCAACATCTCCTTTGGCACGCATGAGGTCACGAAGCTCAAATAGACAAACACCAAATTTAAGATCACTAGGATTCATTTTATGAAAAGCAATGGACTTTTCAAAAATCTCATCTAGATTTTTCAAAGAATAGTTTGGAAATCGTTCCTAAAGATATCTCCATATAGTATAAGCACATTCAAATGTAGGCAAGCATACAAGCAAATTTCTAATGATAAGATCAATAGCTCTAAGATTGCGAGTCATGTCAAGATACTCATCGGGGGTAGGATGCAAAGGATCAATAGGAGGTGCACAAGGACTAGTAATATACTTGTTCAAATTATATTCATTGAAATATAATAGATAAATATATTAGTCCAACAGGAGATATGTTGTCATTAATTACCAAAATCACCCAGGGAGCACTTGTGCTTTCATAAATATATTTGGGCAGTGCTCAAAATGCAGAGATGAAAAACAAGAAACGTAAAACCACCTATGAAGAAAAGTTCACCACGCCTCCGAGAGTGTCACCCCGCTTAGTTGAACTAAATTTTAATGATATTTGGTTTAAGTGGAAAATTGATCAAATCAGATCATCTAACCTTTGTAACCAAGGCAACTTAATCATTTCATTGCTGCTTGTCCATGTAACAAAGAACTATCATTTGGGTAGCCAGGTTCATCTTCAGGCCATGAAAAAACATTCTTATAACTTCAAAACACCAAGGGATGCACCATTGTATTTTCGTTTAATCACTAATACACATGAAAAAAATGTTAATTTGTAGGTTGATGATACTGATCTTTTGGGAAAGGCCAGATACATGCGATGTACACATTGTTTGATCAGTGTTTCCGGTCCAGCACATGCATTAGAATTCCCTCTTATTACAAGCATAAGAATCTTATATGTTTTATTTTTCAAAAAAGGAAAGCATCTTAAGCATCTTCCATTTATTTTGTGACCATCCTCTTGTCAAGAGTAATCTAGGAAAAGGTGTAATGTTGAAATCGTCTCTACGAATAAAGTGGAATTAGTGATTACACGTCGTTCTCGTGGCACAAAGTAGTTGGCATGCTCTCCTCTCTGCAGTTGGTAGTGGCGGCTATTGGCCCTCTATCCAAAACTAACTTTTGCCAATGTGATGAGCGTTGATTGTGTAGTTTGCTGAGGAATTGTGTTCGATCACTCTTGGTGCAGCATAATCAGGTAAGGGTGCTAGAATTTCCATGATAGGGATTTTGTCTTGTTCTCAACAACAAGCTGGGTATACTCATGCGTGTTCAAAGCTCACCTGTCGAGCAATCATTTTCCACAAAAATGGCATGCTTCGGTGCTTACATGGTATTGCTTAGTAATTTCAAATAATTAAGTCATTTTCTATGGATCAAATTTATGTAGCTCTTTTTGTGGCAAATAGATTCCAATAAACTGTAAGATTTTGATGATACTGAAATTTTCAAGATCAAAGTTTTGGATTACATTGAACAACACAACTGACCAAGGTCGTCTCCATCGCACATGTGATAGGTTGGGCCTATATTCAGCCTTGATATTAGCCCCATTGCACCTTGATATATTGGGCCACTGAGACATGCGAGCAACAAAGCAACCTGTTGAGTAAAATTTTGAGGCGCCGCTTTAATTTTAGAACTGTCTAACCGTCTACATCTCTTTGTTTCTTAGAATAAAAAACTATGGTTGTATTTTCTTGGTCCGTTCATTCCATTTTATGCTCACCTGGTGATTCAATAGGATATGTGAATCAAAGAATCACATAGGACATGCAGATCTCTAGCAAAAAGGACCGGAGTTGAATGTTGGATATTGGATGGTATCTATTCAAAGTTAAGGCCTTGAAATATGGAACTAGATTATGTCTTTTATGAGACTAACTTGTTGCCTATGTTAGGCTATAATTCCTCAGGTGAACCATGCAATTGGAGCTCAATGAATCATCAGCATGGAATGTAAAGATGTGGTGAGCCAGTACGAGAGATGATCCCCAATTTGCTAATAGGACGAGTTTGTTATTTTCTCTATTTACTATCTCTTGTTCAAATTTCCATCCATGGAAGAGTTTCTTGTGAGATGATTCTTCCAGGAATTATCCCTGAACTGTAACAGAGATAGTAATGCTTTATGGCCCTGTTTGTTTGGGCTTTTGCTTCTGCTTTTGCAGCTTTTCCACTTTGGCAAAAAGCCAAAAATAGCTCCTAAACATGTGCTTTTTTGCTTCGTCTTTTGGCTTATACCATCATACGACAATATTGATTCATAGCAAAAAGCCACAGCAAAAATGACCTATTTAATTAGGAGCTTTTGTGGCTTTATTGCCAAAGTGGAAAAACTGCAAAAGCCCAAACAAATAGGGCCTATGTTCGTGTGTACAGACCCATAGAAAGTAAGTAAGTTGTGTTTATTTGATGGTACTCACTTTGAAACTCCAACAAATCGCCAGGTGGTTTTGGTAATTAATAAAGACATATATGTCACTGAACTAATGCCTATTCAAAGATCATTTCAGGAAAGTTCAATGTAGGCATGGAATGGAAATGTGATTGTGGACCTCTCAAAATGCAAAGGACATGCATTGGAAAAATGTCCAAGACTCTACATTTTTTGTTAAGTGATCAAAGATCATATTTAGTCCATAGGAAAGCTAATACTATTAAAATGGCATGAGGTTTTGATCATGAGTCATTTGCTCAAGTGCTTGAAAATATTTCTCCAAAACCCCCAGCCACATTCTCACAATCCAATCTGTCCAAAACACTAAAGTCATTCTCGGTCCCACCAAAACATACACATCCGAACCCACCGAGATACACTAGACAGAGCCACGTCCTAAACCCTAGAAACTCGGTTCCACCGAGATGGCATTTGGTCCCACCGAAGTGCACTGGCAAACTTTCTGTAACCCATCGAGTTCATTTCAGAATTACCGAGTGAAACTGATTGGAATTAACGAAACGATGCAAGTTCCTAGGTCATCACATATCGGAGTCACTGAGTGGATTCATCCGATCTCACTGAAACATCTAACGTTTGAACCTTTATTTCTGGCCGTTCTCACTGATTTCTGCATAAAGTTTGTAACAGCTAGATCTTTGGTGATGGCTATAAATACCCCACCCACACCACCTACTCTCGGAGAGAGCAACCAGGACAAAACTACACTCCCCATATCCATTTTCTGAGAGAGAACCACCTACACTTGTGTTGAGATAAAGGGATCCAGTCCAACCATTTCATCCTTGATTTCTATCCCCCTCAAGTTTCTTTCCACTCCAATCCATCTCCCACCACCATGCCAAATCTGTGAGAGAGTGATTGAGTGTTGAGGAGACTATCTTTTGAAACAAAAGAGCAAGTAGTTCATCATCAACAACAACATCTAGTACCTTTTGGAGAGTGGTGTCTCCTAAGTTGGATATGTGTCACTTGGGAGCGTCCAAACCTTGTCACTACCGCAGGACGGTCCTAAGACGACACATGTATAGGAGACCAATCAACCAAATTGTGTGTGGTACATTAATTGCAAACGGTACAGTAATAAAATCACACTAGTGAAATGAACTATGTGCGATGGCTGATCCATCAAGAACAATTCATATTAGAGTTGCGTGTGCGAATCATGGCATACAGTTGATCCATATAAACTATTTGCGATGAGCCAGAAGAACACAAACGATTACCCAAGGCAAGATGTGTGCGATAGCTGCATACATGTTACTAGGATAAACCATTTGCGATGATCCAGAAGAACACAAACGATCCGAGTTAACAAGATGTGTGTGATACCCGGCAAACAGGTCAGTAATCAGAATTGTGTGGGAAGACCCATAATAACATAGATGATTCCTACTGTAGTTTAATCTGTATGTGATATGATTTGCTCTATCTTCACAACATCTATGCTCTGTCTACAAAAGAACAACATATATACTTATAACAACATGATTGCATAACCAAAATAAACATACAATTACATAATCAGAGCAGAGGCGACCTCTCACTAGCGTCGGCTTTGAAGCAGCGCGATGGCCGAGAGAGCGTCGCTTCCCGGTGCACGCGACTACTCCGCGTTGAAACGACACCATGGCCGGCCGTTCGTCCATGCGCCACCCACATTAATGACATGCAGTTGTTGAGGAACCTACTCTGGCATCACCCGCCCATCCACCTGCCGACGCTCATCGCCAATCACCGGCTATATAAACTTCAGCCCCGGCCATGGCCGCAGTCATCCTCATGCGGTCCCTTTCTCCTCTCGGCACCACTCCCGCCATGGCCTCCTCGCGCTCCAAAGCTCTCTAGGATGGACTGTCGCCGGAGAAGAAGAAGGGCATTGTTGGCTCCACCCTGGCAGCGCTCCGCCTCCATGATTACGAAGTCGGCACGTCAGCGCGGGCGCCACCGGCAGCGAGGAAGAGTAGTGCATGGCAGGTCGCCGCCGCTCAGGTCCCAAGAAGGCCACTGCTTCTCCCCTCCCGTCAAATCTAAGCTCGTTGGGCACAACATCAAAGGCCGATTATCCGATTGGCGGCGACGTGGAGGTGGAAATCTTCACTTCCTGGAGCTCTGGAGGAGAAGGCTACGGAGGAGGAGCTGGAGAGCGCCGATTCGGAACAGGAAAAGGCGAAGGCAATAGCCGGAGCTTCAGTTCTCCGGGCTCATGGACGGACATCAGGGACGGATGCCGATGATCATTTAGAATATGTTTAGAGTAGGTTTTACTCCAGTTTGTATGAAAAATGTAATGTATTTCGTCCGGTTTATATGAAAAGTTTTTGAAATATAATGATTTTCGTCCGGTTTCTATGAATTCCACCTTGTTTACATGATTATGCAGGGCAAAGTCATCCCCCGATCAAAATCAGATCGCCGATCGTGGATGTGCATGGAGCATTTGGTCTAGCTTGGAACCTTGTAGCCGATGACACCCAGTTGGGACATACTATCTTAGCGGTCTTTGCCCATGGTACCATTGAAGGGCAACAGGGTGCCACGATCTATCACGATCGGACCCTGATCATGTACCCAGGTAATCCATTCTCTCCGATCTAAGAGTAGTAGAGTCGGGAGCTATCGTATATCTTATTGCCATGTCATCTTATAATATTTCAGTACATGTCTCTTTATACTCTAGGAGCAGGAGTAGTTCTTTCCTTTTTTTATTGATTGGGATAGTCATCTACGCAATTTTATAATGCCAGATGTAATAAATTATATAGGACTTAACAATTTCAATTACGTGTAGTACTAGCTAGGTAGCCATAATCCCATCAAACAAAACTACTCCTACTTTAATTAATGTACATGGCCTAGGTAACACTCTCGAATTGTTTGTCGTCGCTCGTGCCTTAGCTGGTCTATACATTGCTTCCCTTCCCTCTCATAGAAATAAGCAATATAAAGTATTTTATTTTAATTCGTATCCTCTGCTTACGTCATCTTATTATACTGCATGGACCATAACCATGCACGTCACCATGTATCTAGGTTTGAGATGCCAGGTGTGCCAGATGGACGGCGGCATGTTCGACCCCCATGATACTACCTGGGTGCGGATGAACACACTTGGAGAGTACTCGGTTTTCATTGGGGACAGCTACCCCATAGTGAAAACGATGCCACCTTCCGCACACGACGTCGATGGCCTACCGTTCATGAAGAAACAAAACGGGTGCGTTTTCATTGCACACCGACGGATTCATATCTTGAACGCCCCTATCCTTCATCTATGCCACTTCAGTTTAGATGAATCTCCATCGTGGGGAGCCACACTAAGAAGCTGCGATGATATGGACTCCTGTTGCCCACCGTTATGGATCGTGCCATCTATGAAGAACACGTAGGACTGGAACTATGAGACGGACATGTACCCAGGGATGTACGAACCTGAGTAATGTAGCGCAGTAAATGAAGTAGCCAGGCACAAATAGTATGAACCTGCATGGCATATAGGCATTTGTCTTACTACCACTAAATGTTGTATGTGCAATGCATGGTGATGTTATGATGTACGTGCCTAAGTACTCTACTATATTAATTGCAGTCACATATTAGGTTGGATATTTGTCTATGTGTATGGTCCGAGACCTTCCAACTGCACGCTTCTGTCTCTCTGGGTCGCACTTTATATCGTTATATACTAGTACTACGTGTGGTCTCTGACCTAGAAGTGTAAGAAGTGGAGACGCTCTACCACGTTGTTCATGTCCCACTCCTTTCGCTGACGTGTGGGACATCCAGCACGTGTCATGTTTCACACTCCTCTGTCGTAAGAGTTGAAACGATAGCTTTCATCAAAAATAAAAAATAAATATAAATCAGCAGTGATACTATACCACGCGATTTCCTTGCTCCTCCTCGATATCTGAAAGAATACTTCTATTCGCCGATATGTGGGACGTCGACTATCCTAGTCCACTTGTCATGCACCAAAATTAGAGTGCATCACGTAGAACTCCAGGAGAGAGTCACCCCGGTCGTCGCGCCTCAGTAATAATGACTAGTGAGCCGTCAAATCACAGGCCCAACCTTTCCCACTATAAGTTTCTCGGACGAAGGAACCATCATGACTTCGTTGAATTCTGCTTCTTGAAGAAAACTATTATACTAGCAATATTTTACACCAGCAGAGTATGAATTGCAGCAAGTTTATTACCGCACATGCCGTAGTTGCAAGTTGACGCCCTTGAGATGCCGGCGTTGAGGGGCACTCAGGTGGCTGCGGGTGCGCTGCTATGACCTGGTTGGGTCAAAAAAAATTACAGGGCGGACGTTGCCGAGTGGATTTAGGGCCAGGGTCTAGCTCTAAAACTTCAGTGAACACATGTTAAGCAATGCTCAAAGGCCTAAAAGTATGCCGCTTATCGACATTGTACGTTAATAATACATACCAACTTAAACTCCTTTATACTGGTAATTTGCTATAAGAACTACAGTAGTAACTAGTACTGGTAGATGCTCGTAATTAATTAAACAAATGTACGGGCGACACAGACACACGCACTAACTACTAGTACTACTACTTCTCACATGATGGCTAGACGTAATCATTCTCTTTGTCGTTCTTCTCGGCGGCACCCCACCATGGTTGGATATCTGCCCATCTCTCCTCAGCGTCGTGGTAGCTATAGCCGCGATCCTGGAAGGTGGAGGCATCGGGGCATGCTGGCCAGACATTGTCGTTCTCCTTCCTGGCCATGTCGGCGACACCCTACCATGCTTGGATCTCCGTCGAGCTCCCCTCAGCAGCGCGTGCGTCCTCTTCTTTCTTGCAGTGGCGGGACTCTCTTTTCTTGAGTGCTTTCTGCCTTTTCTGCTCCCTCTGTGCGGCTTTGGCAGTCTCTTGCTCTACCCATTTGGCCTTGGCAGCTTCAAAGTCCGTCCACGTAGGTGTGAGGTCGCGAGCGGCGATGAACTTGGCATGGCGGGATGCCATCGCTTCCTTACCATTTTGTGTGCGGTCGTGGGCAGCGAGGGACTCGGCATGGCGGGATGCCATCACTTCCTTACCGGCTAGTGTGCGGCGCGGTGGCATGTACGATGCTTGGAGAGAGCTCTCGGGCGAGTGGCCGGACTACCGTATAGTGCATTGGTTTGTCAAGAGCTCAAGGACAGACGACGAAGGAAATTTGAATTCCCCTTCAATCTTGGTCATTTATTATCGCACATGGTTAATTTTCATAGCCTCTAGAAATTGTGTGCGTTGACCCTATTGTAGGTTGCTTTCTGATTGGCCACCACCCCAGCCACGCGGATTGCATGCGTGCACCATGATTGAACGGCATTCCACGTCCCTATCATCACACCCATGTAGCTGTAGCTGGGATTTGATGTTTCTGTGCTACTACCTCCATCCTGGTTTATTGGTCCCTTCACATTTTGTGCTAAATTTTGAGTTTAGATTTATCTAACAAAATGTTGATGCATATAACTACAAATAATATCACTAGAAACTATGTTTAAATATGAATCCACCGCTATAATATTTTGTGACATGCATTATTATTTTCTTAGTTCAATCTAAGGGGACCAATAAATCCGCATGGTGGTAGTAAATTTCTACAAAATGCACATAATGGCCTAAATATGGTAAATGAACCCAGAAAAGTGCCAAATTTGAACACGGTGCTTTGTAGGGTGTATGTTGATCATAGAAAAAAAGTCAACTGCCACATTAATTGAGTACTTTTGCAAACTACAAAAACAATATACCACCACCCCAGCGTCTGGCTGCCCTGGCCCACCGAAACCCCTTCCCTCGCTCACGCGCGCTTCCTGCCTGAAACGTTCAGCGCTGCTCCAAAATGTCAATGCCGCATTCACGCCTGATGCGACCTCTCACTGGTGCCGGCATTGCAGCAGCACGACGGATGAGAGAGCGCCACCCGCACGGCATCCCGGTGCAAGCGACTGCTTCGCGTTAACGACACCACGGCCATCCGTCCATCCGCCGCCCACATTAATGACACGCGGCTGTCCACGAACCTACTCCGGCACCACCCGTCTGTCCGTCTAGCCCGCTATATTAACTTCAGCCCCGGCCATAGCCAAAGACCCACGGCCATTCTCCTCCGGTCCCTTCCTTCTGTCGGCACCACTCCAACCATGGCTTCCTCGCACTCCAAAGCTCTCTAGGACGTACAGTCGCCGAAGCAGACGAAGGACATCGCCGACTCCGCTCCGGGCGCGCTCCGAAGCTCTATTGGACGTACTATCGCAGGAGCAGACGAAGGACATCGCCGGCTCCCCCCCCCCCAGGCCGCCCTCCGCCACCACGACCACGAAGTCGGCACGTGTGCACGGGCGCAGCCGGCAGCGAGGAAGAGTAGTGCATGGTAGGGCACCGCCGCTCTGGTCCCAGGAAGGCCACCGCTCCTCCCCTCCGTCGACGCCAAGCTTGGTGGGATAAACATCTGCGGCCGATTAGCCGCTTGACGGCGACGTGGAAGCGGAAACCTTCAGAACCTTGTGCTCCGAAGGAGGAGGTTATGGAGGCGGAGCTGGACAGAGTCGAGGCGGATGAGGAGGAGGCGAAGGCAATAGCCGGCGCGTCAGTTCTTGGGGCTCATGGCCGGACATGGTGGTCGGGCGCTGGCAATCATTTAGATTAGGTTTAGAGTAGGTTTATAGGAAAAGTTTTCGCAATGTAATGAATTTTTTTTGACTCGGAATGTAATGAATTTCATCTGGTTAATATGAAAAATATAATGAATTTCGCCCGGTTTATAAGAAAACCGTCATGCTATAATCCCTAGCAGTGCTCCATTATTTTGTAGGGAACAGTTATCCCTCGATCAAAATCAGATCCGCCGTGTTTCATACTCCTCCCTCATAAGAGTGTAGACGCTTGCTTACATAAAAATGGAACAAGTGAAGATGCTCTACCACGCTGTTCATGTCCTCGTCAATCCGCAGGAGGCGTGGTGAGCAATCTTCAAGTCATCACCTTGTTTCAAAAATTCTTCAGTCATCAAGTCAAAAAAAATTCTTCAAGTCATCAAGTCAAGTTAACAAAATCTTCAAGTCATCGGATGAAAGAAGCATCATGACTTCGTTGAATCCGCTTCTTCAAGCAAACTTACCGCACCAGCAATAATGCTACCACACGCGAAGACTGGACGGCACTGTAGCACGTCATATCGCTCAAACCCACTAGGCCAAACTAGCCCGCCTAACGCCAATGTTCTAGGATTTGTACGTCTCTATACTGCTATGATTTTGTTGACGGATAGAAAGAAATGGAGGGTCTTTCTCTCTCTCTAGATCTCTCTCCACCGCACAACCCCTCTCTAGCACAAGTACACACTCTCTGTAGCCACTCCGAAAGTACGACATCACTACACATTCACGCTTCTAGCAAAAAAATTACGAATTCACGTATGTTACATGTACGTGCCAATTTTGTTCTGAATGTTGGCTGTTAACGTGAATGTATCCGTGAACCAACTCTTTGAGTTTGATGTGAATTAATGTATAATTGTGGACTATTGTCTGATCAATGACCAGACCTATAAGCGTACCACGAGCTCATTAGCCCCAACGTTTCTCTTTGGTGAGTGTTTGCAAGTACTATAGTAGCTCGCACATTAGCTAGCCTGCTAACACAGCGCGGAATCAGTTGAGGTTTGACACCAAGAATCATCAAACAAAATTTTCATCAAACAAGCCTTGCTTATATGATAAACAATTTAAACTTACATCTAAGCATGCCATATATTACATCAAAAACTGGTGAGGATACATCTGTTTCCATAACTCGGAGAGGGTTAGCATGATTCACTATCAAACAAAAGTAGCAAGTACCGCCCACACAAGACAGTGCACTAGCCCTGAGATGGTTTGATAACACGCATCGTTCTGATAATTAAACACAATGCAAACTACGTTGTAAGAATTAGCGCGACCAACTATTTCTTATCATCGATCTCTCGGGCAATGTCCATGGGACGGACAACGGCATGGGAATCGATCTATGGGGCAATGTCCACATGATGGACAGCTGCATGAGAATCGATCTCTGGGGTGATGTCCACAGGACGGACTACGGCATGGGAATCGATTTCTGGGGCGATGTCCATAGGACGGGCAGCGGCATGGGAATCGATATGTGGGGTGATGTCCATCGGCACCTGCACAACCTAACATATTAGCAAGCACATTGCAAATAATCAAAAACCACAACTATGGTAAGCCATTTTTTACCTTGTGCAGCTCACCAGGGGATCCCATCCCTCCCGGGGCCATCTCCTCGAATGGGGCGATCGTCTTGCCAGGGAAATACTGCTTCTCAACGGTGACTATCTCTTCAAACCCGGCCTTGAGCCTCTCATAGGTGACCATTAGAGTTTCTAGGGTAGGCACGGTGGCGCCCTTGCTGTTCTTCCAGCTTTCTTTGTTCAGGAGTTTGTCCGCCAACGTCGTCAACTCTTTGGCCAGTGCTTGTTTCTTGGATTTATTCTCCATGGGTTGGCCCGCCAACATCGCCAACTCATTGGCCGGTGCTCGCTTCCTGGAGATTTCTGTCTCGAGTGGGTTTTTTGTCGGCAACTCTTTGCCTAGTGCTCCAGGATCCATCAATAAACTTACAAATAAAAAGCAATCGAAAAGAAACCACAACCGCAATGAAAACGGGAAAAGAGTAGGCAGTGAGAATCTATCGGTGCTTCACAAAAAGAAGATTCTTGGAATGAAAAGAGTAGCATCACTAATTTGTCCACCTTTCCTTCGTCAGTACAGAAGAAAAATGGCAGAAGTGAGTAGCCTGAAGTGAGGTTTTCTTCAAGATAGGGAAGAAAGGGCTTCAACGAGCGTTCCAGTGAAATGATGGTTGCTTCGTCCCGTCCAACTTCGGGTTTTGTGATATGACGGGTCATGACAGCCACACCGAAGTGACTGGTGAGTCTCGACTGCAGCACCTTGATGTGATATGGTGGATGGCACGCGGGTCGGATGCTTGATGTCCCGCATGTCCGTGAAACAATGTAATAGAGCGGCTTGTCATAGAGTTTGGACGACAGAGGAGGAGCTGGCAATAGTAGTACTCCATAAAGAATGTACTCTCACATTTTGTTTTGAGGATTAACTGTACTCCCACATAAAAAATATAAATAATAATGCTTATTTGTGCAGCCCACGTTTTCGATAATTTGAGCCGTGGGATTGTTCACAAATTTTACGAGGCGATGGTTGTTCACTTAATGGAGGGTCTAGTACCACACGTGAACGTAACAAAGTGCGACCTGGCACACCGTTAGGGCTGGAACAAAAGCTTGTAGCTCGCGAGCTTAATGAGCCCTCGATAGTTTGGCTTGTTATCCTCGTGGGTCACTTCTTAATGAACAAAGTCAATCATCAATTTCTTAAGGAGCTTAACGAACGAGCTAACAAGTTTCATGCTAAGTTTGTTAGTAACAACACAACACATATTTCATCTTACGTGAAAATTTGTTAACGAGCGCTCACGGGCTTAACGAGCTTCAAACGATCCAGCCGAGCAGGGTTTTTTGCTCATTACTCTTTCTGAGCTTAACGAACCGAGCCTTAACGAGCATGAACTTAACAAGCCGAGCAGCTCGTTAATCCACCCCTGCACACCGCTTGAAATAAGCGGGTAGCTATCTCAAAAAAATTAACAACTCAAAAAAAGACGACCTGACACGTACACAATCTTAAACGATTGTTTTGATGGAGTGAAAAAAGAAAACTACCCCACTCTCAAGATTATCCGGAAGATTTATCAACATTGAATATCTATGTACAAGAAGTTCTCAATGATGAAACATTCAAGAAGCGAGGATGTATAAGGAGGAGTGTTAGGAATTAATTAGTAGATTAATTAGCACATGCTAATTAGTGAATAGTCATTAGCAAAGAGGTGTGTCCAACCCCGAATAGTCATATCTCCCCTCTTTCTCTATCTATTGTCAACAGGCACCATTACAGATGGACAAATATTTTTATCTACGGATCTACTCAATGCCGGAATTCAACCCGCTATTAATGTGGGTATTTCTGTTTCCAGAGTAGGATCCGTGGCTCAAATTAAAGCCATGAAACAAGTAGCTGGCAAATAAAAAATGGAACTAGCTCAATTCGTAGAGTTACAAGCCTTTGCACAATTCGCCTCTGCTCTCGATAAAACAAGTCAGTATCAATTGGCAAGGGGTCGACGATTAAGGGAATTGCTTAAACAATCCCAGGCAAATCCTCTCCCAGTGGAAGAGCGGATAGCTACTATTTATACCGGAACAAGAGGATATTCCCCGAACATGCACCTCTTCTTTCCACCTCTTCCAGATGTATTTTTTTAAATAAAACTTGAACTTTATTAATTAGAAATAATTGTTACATCGTCCATAAGAAGAGGTACAATATCCTTCATCGGCTCCTCAAACCAGTCCCTAGTGGCAGAAAATTTTGCTAACCTAGCTATTTCATGGGCCACTCTATTTGCTTCCCTATTACAGTGTTCAAATTTAACTCTAGAAAAATCACAAGCCAAAAAGTAACAATCGTCAAAAACTGCAGCTGCCGCTCCCGCCGAGTGTCCTCCATTCTTCATTATGTCGATCACTTCCATGTTATCTGAGTTTACAACAAGGCGATTGCAGCCCGCCTTCTGTGCTAGGAATAAACCAAATTTAAGAGCCAGAACTTCAGCTGTTAATACATTACCACACCAGTCAATCCTCCAGTTTCCTCCAACGATGAACCTTCCCTTATCATCTCTCAGGACCGCACCAGCTGTACCTTGAAGGAGATCATGATCGAAAGCGGCATCAACATTCAGCTTCACAAATCCCCTAGGAGGGATACTCCATCCCCCTATTTTACGAATTGCCTTAGAGGAGTATGCATTGAAATAGTTTGCCGTTATAGCACGAGCCCCATCGAAGTTTGATTTGCATCATGTAACTTTCCTTCATGGACCAGTTGACGTCTATCCCACCATAGATACCAAGTTGTAATAGCTATTAACTCATGTGCATTCTGGATGCCCTTAATGTTTAATTCTTGAGCTTTCATAAGGAGTAAGAATTCTAGCACCGCCTCTCCCGCATGGTCAACAATACAGGCTTTATGGATCACCTCTTGTAGACCTAATTTTCCCCAAACTTCTTTTGCCTTCTCACTCTGAAACAAGACATGTTTTGTATCCTCCGGTCCATTCGAGCATGAAGGGCAAATGGGTGAAACTTTCATATGTCTATTGGCAAGTGTAACTCGGCATGGGAGGATACCATGCAGTGTACGCCATATGAAAATTTTAATTTTTGCTAGGCAGGATAGTCTCCAAATCTTACCCCATATAGGGTTGACATTGGTTCTATCCATTCCGTTTGCGTGTTCTAATTTTTTTCCCCTGTTGTTGGTTTCATTCTTCCAAATAAGTTGATCGAACAGTGAACTTACCATTTTTTGTATGGCTCCAAGCAATAAAGTCAGGCATATTACGCATGGGAAGTGGAATTGCTAATACCCTTTGAGCATCAATTGGCCATAACGTTTGTCTCATCAAATCTTCATCCCAAGAATTCGTGACTGGGTCAATAAGATCACAGACTTTTGATAGTAGTTGTCCCCTTCTATGAGTAATAATTTTCCTATTCGCACAGTTAGGAATCCATGCATCTCTCCATATATTAATATTATGTCCATTTCCAGCCACAGACTTTTGATAGTAGTTTGTCCACAAGTAAGTAATACTCACAAAGGACAACTTACTTAAGAGGCGATGGGTAGGCAATTCACGATGTTGCTTTTGTGCTCGGGATGAAACAATACAACATTTATTTCTTGAATGCCCACTTGCCAAGTTACTTTGGAGAACGATTCATATAGCTTTCAATATCAATCCTCCAGTAGATATTGCGTCTTTGTTTGGGACGTGGTTAGCTGAGGTTGAACAGATTACTGCAGCTCGTATTCAGATTGGAATATGTGCACTATTATGGGCTATATGGAACTGCAGGAATGATATGATTTTTAACAGACCACACAACTTAACTTTTTTGCAGGTTATCTTCAGAGCTACAGCTTGGATCCGTACGTGGTCCTTACTCACTCCTATGGACTCCAGGGAGCCTTTGGTTACTGGGTGTAACCAATGGGAGATGGTGGCTTGGGTTATATTCAACCGGTTCGGATGACGCTCGCATAACAGGATAAGAGTCTAGGGAGCTTATCCTTCTTATTACTGTATCGGTTGTCATTGTCCGCCTGTACTCTTTCGTTTTTTACTTTGTTTCGCTCCGTTTGCGAGCTGTAAGACCTTTATGACGATATTTTCTGGATTTTTAATAAGAGGGCGGCATGCATCATCATGATGCAGAGGCCGGGGGCATGCCTCCATTTTCAAAAAAAAAGTCCATTTCCAACTAGCCAGATATAACCGTTTTTCAGACAGTTCACTCCCGTCATGATACTTTGCCAAGTAAAAGAGAAGCTCTTTTTTAGATTTGCACTCATTAAATCGCCGGCCGGAAAATATTTAGCTCCCAAGATAGTAGCACATAAAGACTCAGGATTATCAAGTAGACGCCACGCTTGTTTGGCTAACAATGCCGGATTAACACAATGGATATCTCGGATACCCATACCTCCTTGGTCTTTTGGGACGCGCATCTTCCACCACGCCATCCAATGCATTCTCTTCTGGTTGTCCTCGTCACCCCATCAAAATTGCGACATCGCGTCAATGATTCCCTTACAAGTTTTTTTAGGAATTTTAAAAACAGACATGGCATAAGCTGGGATAGCTTGTACAACAGATTTGTGCAAAATTTCCTTCCCACCCGCGGATAGCAATTTTTCTTTCCATCCACTGATTAAGTGCTTCAATTTTTCTTTCCATCCACTGATTAAGTGCTTCAGTCATAATATTCAAAATTGTACAGATTTGCACCTTGTCTTCCACCTTGGTATTGGGACTGAAGAATATACTAGACTTCTCATTTTACTAGAATAAATAGAAAACCGACATTCAATCTCCTTTTACTTTTAACATATTCGTCGGAGCAACGCTGGCGCCGCCATCGAAGCCACGCCGCCGCGAAAACTATTCCTAAACTATCTACAGGCCGCGCCGAAGCACCGGGGATCTCCACACCTCCCTGCCGCCGGAGCGGCAGATGGAAGGAGGGAGATCTCACGGGCTCACCGCCGACAGTTGAAGATGGAAGTGGATCTCCGCCCTGTTCGTCACTCACGAAAACTGGGTCATGGGGAAAGCTGTCCCGCTAAGCTTGCGAGTTCGATGCATCCCCTGATCAACTATAACCAAGTTTGTTTCGATGCATCCCCTCTCGGGGCTATATATACCTGTAATCAATCATCAGTCTGTTCTGTTCAAACAAGGAGGGGTCTGCACATGCCAACGTCTGACCTCCGAACAACCCCAGTGGCAAGTTCACGCAACGACAACAATCATCATCAATATCTAGAGGCGTAGGTGAGGCGTAGTTGAATAGTTGCACGATAGGAAAAAACACAAAATTTATTTAAGAGCATATGGTGCAAGGCACAGGTAGAAAGGATTTATTTTTTCGAGCCACAGATAAAATTGAACACATACCATACAAGACAAGATGGCACAAGCAGGTAGTAGTATTGTCTATGTCTGTGCCCAACCTACAGAAGTATGCCCGCCAAAAAAATTGCCCCAAATACAACAAATAATGTGATTATGTGATTATTGTAACAACGTCAAGAGTACCACAGCAAATGTAAGCTACGGTAAAAATTGCTTAAAACTCTGTCTACCAAAAACAACCACGGGAGTGCAAAGCTGCTGGAAAGTTATTAAATGTGTCGAACAAGGATTGGTACTCTTGTCTCCAACTGGAGATCTTATATGCCGATCTTCTTCTGGTACTTCTGGATTTGATTCAAGAAGAGCCACGTCATCTGCAAAAAGAAATCACATGAGTATGCTGCATTGTAACGGATTGGAAACAAATGGCTATGATTGTCTGCCATAGGCCTTGCGCTCTAAGCTAATCAGCGTTTACCATGACATGCGGGGCGATCCTGACACAATATACAGGGAAGCCGGAGTAGAACTTAAATGGGCCACCGGTCTTCAAGGTTTGCATGGCGCAGTCCAAAGACCCAGTGTATGGGTACTTGCCAGTGGCATCAGGTTGCATCTTCTGAATTTGTGTTTTCACGTAATCAAAGGGCAGACTGCAAGCAGCCGCACAGAATCCAGAAATGGCACTGGCTCCTGCAAACCAAAAGTTAGGAAATTTTGTAAGTTCACTGATTGGCCTATATAAAAGGTCAGCAAACGTCTTCTCCTAACAGTGTAAAGAATCCTAAACAGCAATGAAAAGAAAGAATTCTAAACAATAATCTTACCAATAACAGTCTGATATTCCCCGGCACCCAATTTGTCTCTGAACAGCTCAACACTTTGATCATAGGACGCAAGCATACCCATATTCAGTGACATGGCTCTCACCACAGTTGGGCCTGCACCCTTCCAAAGCGCAAGGACGCCTTCATCAGCGGTGATACGGTAGAGTGCATGGAATGCATTCTTGTAGTGACGCCGCTGTGCTGCTGGTAGGGTCGAGTCAGCTTGCATCCTAATGAGTGCCAAATCAGCAGGACTGCCCACACATGCGCCAATCGCTCCAGCAGTCAGACCAATAAAAGCTTTCTGAACAAGTGGCAATGGCTTCCCATCATTTGCCTCAATTGCTTTGTTTGTCAAAACCCTGACAAGAAATATTACCAAATACAAAACTCCAAATAAGGATAAATCAACTAGAATCGATGCAACAATAGAACTTTTTTTTCCTCAGTGAAATGAACTAATCCAACTTCATAATGATACAGCTGATTCAGACATTATAATGTAATAAACATTAATTGTAGTTATGGCAACAGCCAAGTATAATTAACATTTTGATAACAAAAAACTACAAACCAAAGACATAATATCTCATGGTAATTATCCAGTCATATGAATTTATTTCAAAACAACAGAGATCCTACTAACAACTAGATATTGATTCATCAATTATTGTGCAAGAAATGACTATTTACAGTACTCTATCAATTAAACAACCACGTTATACAAACCTGAAGGATCCAAGACGAGCTGTCGTATAGGTCGCTTGCCTTAGTAAACCAGCTGACAAACCCTGTCAAAAAAATGTAAAACTTGAAGCAACAAACCAATTCAAGAAGCACAAAACAATGTGCTGTTGTAGGTGAAATGCCAGCACATGTCATTGAGGTGTTCAGATCAAACTAGAAAACCAGCATCATCGATACAAACATCATTTACAAAAACAAAGGTCTGAAGGATAGATATGTAACAGAGGATAGGATGGGATACTTCTGATCTGAGCCATGCAAAATCTGTATTCAATTCCATAATTCCCCATCCAATGGTTGTACTTGTAGATAAAGATTAGACTCCTACAATCACTGCTAAGCTTAGTAACAATAATTTTTATTTATTATCTCTGATGTATTCCTCTACTTAAATTTGCATGAATGGAAACTGTGGTTTCTCATGCTTCATGTGGTATTTCGATCCAGAAAAACATTATGTTCTTTACTTTTGGAGTGGATATCCAGGAACCCCAAGCTCTGGGTGGTAGTCTCATAAAACACCAACTTTTGGAAAATTTATCACATAACCACAGTTTATGGGATCACAAAAACTGACAAGGCAAGCCCACATGGCAAGGACTTAGGAAGATTAAAGTAATTGGGCTTATGATTATACAAAATTGGAGACTTGCAAGAGGACATAATGAGAATATAATTGGTGATGCAAATGGTACTATTTATGTGCTAAAATTTCAAAAAAATTGGATTCAGTGTGACTATTGCCCCAAAGATTGGGTTTCCTTGATCTCTTACTTTTGAGTTCTGACAAATTCCAAACAATGATCAATATATCAACTTACAACTTTTTTGT
The DNA here is from genome assembly GCF_018294505.1 of Triticum aestivum. Lineage (NCBI taxonomy): Eukaryota > Viridiplantae > Streptophyta > Magnoliopsida > Poales > Poaceae > Triticum > Triticum aestivum. The sequence goes on along the minus strand of NC_057796.1, from coordinate 145,599,485 downwards.
GATTGTAAATGTTTACTATAATCTTCTTCCAATATATTCAAGGTGAGAAAACATGCACAAATAAGAAACTATAGTTGTGCATACCAGATAATATTTACACATTTAATTTATGTTTGTAAGCCGTGTTTTCCATGTGAACTGGGCAACTGACACTAGTACATGGCAAATGTACCGACGCCAGCAGAAAACACAAAGAACAGTTCTGCACAATATGAATAAAAACATCTGCAAGAACAAACCTTGTAAAAGGAACCAAGGCCCTCATTAGCATACATGGTCTTTGCGACCTGAGCTGCAGATCCCTCGCCCAACTGGATCTTCACCTGAAACCAAAAACAGGAAAAGCTATATGAAATAGATATTTACACAATCTCCGTGTCTCAGCAAAAGCTATTAACATGGTTTATTTGTTGTGATCATAAGACATAACATTCAACTCAATTCTCCAGCAAATCCCCACTTAACTATGATGGCATGTTGGTCGGTGCTTCCAAAACATAGTGGTGTGGACTAATTCTGTATATGCCGGAACATTCCAGCAGCAAATAGTAATAACATGCCATCTTAAGATCAACAAACTATTGCTAACTCATTAAAAATCAGTAAAGCCACGCAGACACACAGATCTTCTGGTAAGTTAGATAATAGCACACCACAGATTTAGTGGGATCTCCATGGAGGATCTAAGCTACCACATCGGGCAGTTTTGACTGTAGATAACAAAAACGGACTGTGTCACCCCCACTTACACTCATGATGTGACAGTTTCCACAGATCTAAGAAACAAGAATAGCCACCCGCAGTCCCAGACTAGCGTGCAACAAGTTCCCCTCCGTTAAGGGAGCTCACTCGAGGGTGCACTCGTCTTACTCAGATCTAACCAAGAGATGCGCAGAAATCTATCAACCTGATCCATCACTCGGCGTCGCGCGCACCCACCATAACCAACCACAGATCTAGGGCTACTCAACAAACCAAGCCACGGAATCTTATACCTCGAGTGAGCCGGAAACAAGAAAAGGATTCCGTACCTTGATCATGTCGATGGGCTGGATGACGCAGGTGGCGAGCATCCCGGAGGCGCCGCCATTGACGAATGGCTTGATCGTCTTCCAGACGCCAGTGGGCGCCGCGGCCTGCTGCTGCTTCGCGTCCGCCATCTCCTGCCGGCGAGATCTAGCCGGGCCGGGAGAGGAAGTGTAGCAGACGCGAGCGGAGGGAAGGCGATGCGAGCGAGGAGGAGGCCTAGATCGCTGGGTGCCGTTGCGCTTTTATTATTGCGCCGAGGGCGACGCGAGGAGATAACAGGATTACTTTTTCCCCGAGAAACAAAAGATAGGCGATAAAATACTACTTGGGCCGTAAAAATTGTGTAATAAAGTAGCGCCGCGTTCTCGTGAGCGCCGTCGCGGCTGTGCGCGTGGACGTGGTGTACAGGAGGCGGTTGGAGGCGCAAGTTGGCACAAACAGGGTTGAAAAAGGTTTACGTCAGGAGGAGAAAAGTGCTGGTGGCGTATGGGATCTGTCCGTCCGTGGATTGGGAGGGAGATCTTGTGCACGGTGGGCCCCTGGGCAGGCCCATTGCTGGTGTGGTGGGAGGCGTGGTCCAGCCAACCTCGTCGCCGTAGTTCCCGTCCTCGCCATGTTTGTTTCTCCCGCTTATACGTCCAAACGCCTCAGAAAGACCGCACGCGAGGCACCGCATGGGACATGTGGTTAGCAAAATCAAAATTCATATAGATTTAAGACCGCACGCGAGGCGAGGCCACGCATATCTTCCTTGCTGTCCAAGTTCAGGTGCTCCAATATCACATCGTATTTCTGGTTTGCATATGATATACTTTGTGTAAGTTCTATTTTGCATATATACCATAGCGAGTGTAGTTCAATGCTAAAATATCTCCTTGCCAAGGAGAAGATACGGGTTCAATTCCCGCCGCTCGCCCGCTTAATTTATCAAAGTATTATGATAAAAAGTTTAGTCTAGTTAACTGTTTAACTACTTATATTATTCATTTGTCATTTGGGATAATTTCCCATATAAAGAAAGAAAAAGAATCAAAGATTCCACCAGTTCCCTCCATTATCCTTTTCATGAGCAGCACGCGCACCTCAGCCGCTAGTTTCTTGTTACTGTTGCATGTGCGCGCCATCCTTCTACCCCTATGTACCGCCGCTTGTCGTCGATGACCGGTGTAAGGCACACATCACCTGCTCGTCGCGCCATCCTTCTACCCCTATGCACCGCTGTTTGTCGTCGATGACCGGTGTAAGGCACACATCACCCGCCCGTGAGGCTCACCGATGCTGCGAGTCCATGTCGCACACGCGGTACGAAGGCATTCACGCTGCAGGCGGCCGCCATGGCCGTGCCCTCCCGTCCCTCTTTTTTCTAGCCATAGCGGGGAGCCGCAACGGCAACCCCACACCCACGCTGAGATCGTACCGGCCACGACCCGCCGTTTTTTGAGACACGACGAAGGCGCAACCCGCGGCGGCCGGCGTTGAGGGGTGTTGGAACCACGGGTCAACGGCGCTGCAACTGGCCATTTATTTTGCTGCAATCGGAGAGAGCGATGTTGTGGTGCCGAATCATGGAGCCGTGGCAGAGATGGCGGTGCCTAAGAGGGCTGCAACCGGCAGGGGAGAAGCTAGAACCGGCAGACATTTTTGTTGCGACAGGGGAATGGGAAGTGCTTCTGCGACGACGGAGAGGCGAGTCCTGGATGACTGATTTGATGCAATCGGCAACCACTAAGCTTCCAACGGCGTTGGGAGAAGCTACCAACGGTGAAGTAGCAAGTTGGAACCGGCGAATCAAGTTGACACCGATGGAAGATTTTGCTGCGACTGATGGCGCAAAAAGTTGGAACCCGCGTTGAAAAAAGCTGCGTACCAATGGGTGGTGCGGGGGCCGAGCTGCGGCGACCATGTGTCATTGGGTGCTATGACAGCGAGTCCCAAGGTGTTGCGAGCGGGGGTGGGGGGAGGACGCCCGTGGGGAAGAGGAGGTTCAACTGGATCGGGGAGAGGAGAATTTTTCAGGGAGGAAGACGACTGACTTTTCGGTGGATAATATCTGGACGGTCTATAAATGTTGATTATACGGCCGCGCGGGCGACCGGCCGAAATTTGGGCCGGACGGCCGCCTCCTAGCGTCCACCTTTTGTAATCATGAGCAAGACACTTACAAGCACACTCTAAGAGCATCTACAACCGGACGCCTCATATCCGCCCCAAACGCACGGACGGACTGCCCGATCACTGCACACCAAATGTCTTCGTTGTCCGTCAACCCCATACCCAGCCCATATGTGGGCCGGATATGGGGACGCCCGGACCCATCCGGACAGGCAACCGCGTAGGACTAACGAATGGGCCCAAACTAATACATGTCAGACCGATGAGCATCTCCTCCGGTTTAGGTGAGGATGCATTATGGCGCCATTCTGGCACGCCACCCGAGGGACTTGGTCCCATTATTCAAGCCGGATGGCGAGGCAACCATAGTCCATTCTCATCCTTCGTCTGTATCGCTGCGGAAGGAAATATGCCCTATAGGAAATAATAAGTTGTTATTTTATATTCATGATAAAGGTTTATTATTCATGGTAGAATTGTATTGATCGAAAACTTAAATACACGTGTGAATACATAAACAAACACCGTGTCCCTAGTGAGCCTCTACTTGACTAGCTCGTTGATCAAAGATGGTTAAGGTTCCCTAACCATTGACATGAGTTGTCATTTGATAACGGGATCACATCATTAGGAGAATGATGTGATGGACAAGACCCATCCATTAGCTTAGCATAATGATCGTTCAGTTTTATTGCTATTGCTTTCTTCATGTCAAATACATATTCCTTCGACTATGAGATTATGCAACTCCCGGATACCGGAGGAATGTCTTGTGTGCTATCAAACTTCACAACGTAACTGGATGATTATAAAGATGCTCTACAGGTATCTCCGAAGGTATTTGTTGAGTTGGCATAGGTCGAGATTAGGATTTGTCACTTCGAGTATCGGAGAGGTATCTCTGGGCCCTCTCGGTAATACACATCATAAGCTTGCAAGCAAACGACTAAGGAGTTAGTCACGAGGTGATGTATTACGGAACGAGTAAAGAGACTTGCCGGTAACGAGATTGAACTAGTTATAAAGATACCGACGATCGAATCTCGGGCAAGTAACATACCGATGGACAAAGGGAATTACGTATGTTGTCATAACGGTTCGACCGATAAAGATCTTCGTAGAATATGTAGGAGCCAATATGAGCATCCAGGTTCCGTTATTGGTTATTGAACGGAGAGGTGTCTCGGTCATGTCTACATAGTTCTCGAACCCGTAGGGTCCGCACGCTTAACGTTCGATGACGATATAGTATTATATGAGTTATGTGATTTGGTGACCGAATGTTGTTTAGAGTCCCGGATGAGATCACGGACATGACGAGGAGTCTCGAAATGGTCGAGAGGTAAAGATTGATATATAGGACGATAGTATTCGAACACCAGAAGTGTTTCGGGGGTACCGGGTACTTATCGGGTCATCAGAAGGGGTTCCGGGCACCCCCGGCAAAAGATATGGGCCTTATGGCCCAAGAGGGGAAACGCACCAGCCACAAGGGGCTGGTGCGCCCCCATATGGGCCGGCCTAAGGAGGAGAAGGAAAGGGGAGAAGGGAAAGGAAAGTGTGGATTAGGATTCCCACTTCCTTCCCTCTCCCCCCTCTTTCCTTCCGCCTTGGGGAAACATGGCAGGGGGCGCGGGGCAAGGCAGGGCCCCTAGGGGGCCGGCGGCCAGCCCTAGGGCGCCCTGGCCTCTCCCCACACCCTCCCACCTATATATATGTGGGAGGGGGTGACATCTACTACGCAACTTTATTCTTGTAGACTCGTGTTGGGCCTCCAAGCGCAGAGTTTTATAGGACAGTAGCAATTTTCCCTCAAGTGGATGACCTAAGGTTTATCAATCCGTGGAAGGTGTAGGATGAAGATGGTCTCTCTCAAAAAACTCTACAACCAAATACAAGAAATCTCTTGTGTCCCCAACACAACCAGTACAATGACAAATTGTATAGGTGCACTAGTTCGGCGAAGATATGGTGATAAAAGTGTAATATTGATGGCAGAAATATATTTTTATAATCTGAATAAATAAAAACAGCAAGGTACCAAATAGTAAACGCCACAAAAACGGTATTGCAATGCTTGAAAATGAGGCCTAGGGTCCGTACTTTCGCTAGTGCAATCTCTCAACAGTGCTAATATAATTGGATCATATAACCATCCCTCAAAGTGCGATGAAGAATCACTCCAAAGTTCCTATCTAGCGGAGAACATAAGAATAAATTATTTGTAGGGTACGAAACCACCTCAAAGCTATTCTTTCAGTTCGATCTATTCAAGAGTTCGTACTAAAATAACACAAAGCTATTCTTTCAGTTCGATCTATCTTAGAGTTCGTACTAAAATAACACCAAAGTAAATTCATATTCATAATACTCAATCCAACACAAAGAACTTCAAAGAGTGCCCCAAGATTTCTATCAGAGAAACAAAGACAAGAACGTGCATCAACCCCTATGCATAGATTACCCCAATGTCACATCGGGAATCCGCGAGTTGAGTGCCAAAACATATATCAGGTGAATCAATACGATACCCCATTGTCGCCACGAGTATTCAATTGCAAGACATATATCAAGCGTTCTCAAATCCATAAAAATATTTAATCCGATAACAACGAAATCTCAAAGGGAAAAACTCAATTCATCACAACAAGATAGAGAGGGGAAAACACCATATGATCTGACTATATTAACAAAGCCCGCGATACATCAAGATCGTGACATCTCAAGAACACGAGAGAGAGAGGAGATTAAACACATAGCTACTGGTACAAACCCTTAGCCCCAAGGGTGGACTACTCCCTCCTCATGATGGTGGCCGCCGGGATGATGAAGATGGCCACCGGAGATGATTCCCCCCTCCGGCAGGGTGCCGGAAAGGGTCTAGATTGGTTTTTGAAAGTGCGTTATATCGACTAGAGGGGGGTGAATAGGCGATTTTTATGAATTCTTCACTGAGGAATTTGCGGGTGAGGAAATTCCTTAGCGAAGAACTACTTGCAGCGGAATAAGTACTCAGAAGTAAACATAACAGGATACAAGCATGGTCGTCATGATGAAATGAAGACAGGCACAGAGTACAGAAAGCGTAAACACAGGATAGCACAGGATGAAGACAAACAGACTGAAGAAATTGAACTGAGGAAATTGAGAAAGTCTTCAGTCAAAGTCTTCAAACACAGATATGACAAGCACACAACACAGTAATGAGGAAATGAAAGGGTTGAGCAAATAGAACCGGTTGGCTTGGTGAAGACAATGATTTGGTAGACCAGTTCCAACTGCTGTCTCAGTTGTACATCTGGTTGGAGCGGCTAGGTATTTAAACCTGAGGACACACAGTCCCGGACACACAGTCCTCACCGTATTCTCCTTGAACTAAGGTCACACAGACCTCGTCCAATCACTCGTGGTAAGTCTTCAGGTGACTTCCGAACCTTCACAAACTCGGTCACTCGGCGATCCACAATTCCTCTTGGATGCTCTAGACCATGACGCCTAACCGTTTGGAAGAAGCACAGTCTTCAAAGGTAACAAGCGTCGCATCCACGCAGGATCAATCTCTTCAGTGATGCTCAATCACTTTGGGTTTGTAGGTGTTTGGGTTTGGGTTTTCCTCACTCGATGATTTTCGCTCAAAGTCCTCGGAGGATGGGATGCTCTCAAATGACAAGTGTCAGTTTCTCTCAGAGCAGCCAACCAGCTAGTGGTCGTAGGGGGCGACTATTTATAGCCTAGGGAGCAGCCCGACATGATAAGACATAAATGCCCTTCAATGATATGACCGTTAGGTGGATAAGATATTTAGGGACAGCTCGCGCGTAGCACAGCAACGGTCGGAAATTTGAGTATCAAATTCCTCAGGGCTATCATGTTCCTCACTATGTAGGCAATCCGCACTGGCGAATTCCTAACTCCTCAGTCAGACCAAATTCCTCAGCGACCAGAAGAACTTCGTCTCTGTCACTGAAGAAATTGACTGAACTGTATGAGATTTCCAATGGCTTCACTCGAATGGATTGGTAGGTGTAGGATTTTGAGTTGAGCATCACATGGAAATTTTTCCTTAGTATTTCCTCGACCCCCTTTAACAGTACGGTGTTTCCTATGACTCAAGAAAGAGAAAATGAAACTACGAAAACAAAAGTCTTCACGCTTCATGTTCCTCAAATGAATACCAAGTCTTCAAGGTCACACCAATTTGTTCATTTTCAAAGTCTTCAGAAAGTCTTCAGAAATCCAAAGTCTTCAGTCGAAGAACTTCATTTTTAGGGGTCGACTTTCTCTGTAAATATCAAACTCCTCATAGACTTATAGACCTGTGTACACTCATAAACACATTGGTCCCTTAACCTATAAGTCTTCAATACACCAAAATCACTAAGGGGCACTAGATGCACTTACAATCTCCCCCTTTTTGGTGATTGATGACAATATAGGTTAAGTTTGAAGGAAATATGCCCTAGAGGCAATAATAAAGTATTATATATTTCCTTATATCATGATAAATGTTTATTATTCATGCTAGAATTGTATTAACCGGAAACATAATACATGTGTGAATACATAGACAAACAGAGTGTCACTAGTATGCCTCTACTTGACTAGCTCGTTAATCAAAGATGGTTATGTTTCCTAGCCATTGACATGAGTTGTCATTTGATTAACGGGATCACCTCATTAGGAGAATGACGTGATTGACATGACCCATTATGTTAGCTTAGCACCCGATCGTTTAGTATGTTGCTATTGCTTTCTTCATGACTTATACATGTTCCTATGACTATGAGATTATGCAACTCCCGTTTACTGAAGGAACACTTTGTGTGCTACCAAACGTCACAACGTAACTGGGTGATTATAAAGGTGCTCTACAGGTGTCTCCAAAGGTACTTGTTGGGTTGGCATATTTCGAGATTAGGATTTGTCACTCCGATTGTCGGAGAGGTATCTCTGGGCCCACTCGGTAATGCACATCACTATAAGCCTTGCAAGCATTGTGACTAATGAGTTAGTTGCGGGATGATGTATTACGGAACGAGTAAAGAGACTTGCCGGTAACGAGATTGAACTAGGTATCGAGATACCGACGATCGAATCTCGGGCAAGTAACATACCGATGACAAAGGGAACAACGTATGTTGTTATGCGGTGTGACCGATAAAGATCTTCGTAGAATATGTGGGAGCCAATATGGGCATCCAGGTCCCGCTATTGGTTATTGACCGGAGAGGTGTCTCGGTCATGTCTACATAGTTCTCGAACCCAAAGGGTCCGCACGCTTAAAGTTACGATGACAGTTATATTATGAGTTTATGTGATTTGATGTACCGAAGGTTGTTCAGAGTCCCGGATGTGATCATGGACATGACGAGGAGTCTCGAAATGGTCGAGACGTAAAGATTGATATATTGGACGACTATATTCGGACACCGGAAGTGTTCCGGAGAAGTTTCGGATTAAACCGGAGTGCTGGAGGGTTGCCGGAACCCCCCGGGGAAGTATTGGGCCTTAGTGGGCCTTGAGGGGAGAGAGAGGGCAGCAGCCATGAGGTGGCGCGCCCCCTCCCAAGGGGAATCCTAGTTGGACTAGGAGAGGGGGGCGCAGCCCCCTTTCCCTCTCCCTCTCCCTCTCTTTCCTCCCCCCTTCTTTCCTAGTAGGACTAGGAAAGGGGAGTCCTACTCCTACTAGGAGGAGGACTCCCCCTCTCTCCTTGGCGCGCCTAGGGCAACCGGCCTCCCCCGTGCTCCTTTATATACGGGGGCAGGGGGGCACCTAAGAACACACTTGATATACGATATTTTAGCCGTGTGCGGTGCCCCCCTCCACCAGATTACACCTCGATAATACCGTCGCGGAGCTTAGGCGAAGCCCTGCGTCGGTGGAACATCATCATCGTCACCACGCCGTCGTGCTGACGAAACTCTCCCTCAACACTCGGCTGGATCGGAGTTCGAGGGACGTCATCGAGCTGAACGTGTGTAGAACTTCGGAGGTGTCGTGCGTTCGGTACTTGATCGGTCGGATCGTGAAGACGTACGACTACATCAACCGCGTTGTGATAACGCTTCTGCTGTCGGTCTACGAGGGTACGTGGACAACACTCTCCCCTCTCGTTGCTATGCATCACCATGATCTTGCGTGTGCATAGGAATTGTTTTTGAAATTACTACGTTCCCCAACAGTGGCATCCGAGCTAGGTTTTATGCGTTGATGCTATGCACGAGTAGAACACAAGTGAGTTGTGGGCGATATAAGTCATACTGCTTACCAGCATGTCATATTTTGGTTCAGCGGTATTGTGAGATGAAGCGGCCCGGACCGACATTACGCGTACGCTTACGCGAGACTGGTTTCACCATTCGGAGCACTCGTTGCTTAAAGGTGACTGGCGGGTGTCTGTCTCTCTCACTTTAGTTGAACTGAGTGTGGCTACGCCCGGTCCTTGCGAAGGTTAAAACAGCACCAACTTGACAAACTATCGTTGTGGTTTTGATGCGTAGGTAAGAACGGTTCTTGCTAAGCCCGTAGCAGCCACGTAAAACATGCAACAACAAAGTAGAGGACGTCTAACTTGTTTTTGCAGGGCATGTTGTGATGTGATATGGTCAAGACATGATGTGATATAATGTGTTGTATGAGATGATCATATTTTTTAACCGAGTTATCGGCAACTGGCAGGAGCCATATGGTTGTCGCTTTATTGTATGAGATGCAATCGCCATGTAATAGTTTTACTTTATCACTAAGCGGTAGCGATAGTCGTAAAAGCAATAAGTTGGCGAGACGACAACGATACTACGATGGAGATCAAGGTGTCGAGCCGGTGACGATGGTGATCATGACGGTGCTTCGGAGATGGAGATCACGAGCACGATGCTTCGGAGATGGAGATCACAAGCACAAGATGATGATGGCCATATCATATCACTTATATTGATTGCATGTGATGTTAATCCTTTAACTAAAATTTCAAGATAAAAGTGTTCTCCCTGAGTATGCACCGTTGCAAAAGTTCTTCATGCTGAGACACCACGTGATGATCGGGTGTGATAAGCTCTACGTTCAAAAACAACGGGTGCAAAACAGTTGCACACGCGGAATACTCAGGTTAAACTTGACGAGCCTAGCATATGTACAGATATGGCCTCGGAATACAGAGACCGAAAGGTCGAGCGTGAATCATGTAGTAGATATGATCAACATAGTGATGTCACCATTGGAACTACTCCATCTCACGTGATGATCGGACATGGTTTAGTTGCTTTGGATCACGTAATCACTTAGATGATTAGAGAGATGCCTATCTAAGTGGGAGTTCTTAAGTAATATGATTAATTGAACTTAAATTTATCATGAACTTAGTACCTGATAGTATCTTGCTTGTCTATGTTAATTGTAGATAAATGGCTCGTGCTGTTGTTCCGTTGAATTTTAATGCGTTCCTTGAGAAAGCTACGTTGAAAGATGATGGTAGCAATTACACGGACTGGGTCCGTAACTTGAGGATTATCCTCATTGCTGCACAGAAGAATTACGTCCTAGAAGCACCGCTAGGTGCCAGGCCTCCTGCAAGAGCTACGCCAGAAGTTATGAACGTCTGGCAAAGCAAAGCTGATGACTACTCAATAGTTCAGTGTGCCATGCTTTACGGCTTAGAACCGGGACTTCAACGATGTTTTGAATGTCATGGAGCATATGAGATGTTCCAGGAGTTGAAGTTAATATTTCAAGCAAATGCCCGGATTGAGAGATATGAAGTCTCCAATAAGTTCTATAGCTGCAAGATGGAAGAGAATAGTTCTGTCAGTGAGCATATACTCAGAATGTCTGGGTATAATAATCACTTGATTCAACTGGGAGTTCAACTTCCGGATGATTGCATCATTGACAGAATTCTTCAATCACTGCCACCAAGCTACAAGAGCTTCGTGATGAACTATAACATGCAAGGGATGAATAAGACTATTCCCGAGCTCTTCGCAATGCTAAAGGCAGCGGAGGTAGAAATCAAAAAGGAGCATCAAGTGTTGATGGTCAGTAAAACCACTAGTTTCAAGAAAAAGGGCAAAGGGAAGAAGAAAGGGAACTTCAAGAAGAACAGCAAGCAAGTTGCTGTTCAGGAGAAGAAATCCAAGTCTGGACCTAAGCCTGAAACTGAGTGCTTCTACTGTAAGCAGACTGGCCACTAGAAGCGGAACTGCCCCAAGTATTTGGCGGAAAAGAAGGATGGCAAGGTTAACAAAGGTATATGTGATATACATGTTATTGACGTGTACCTTACCAATGCTCGTAGTAGCACCTAGGTATTTGATACTGGTTCTGTTGCTAATATTTGCAACTCGAAACAGGGGCTACGGATTGAGCGAAGATTGGCTAAGGACGAGGTGACGATGCGCGTGGGAAACGGTTCCAAAGTCGATGTGATCGCCGTCGGCACGCTACCTCTACATCTACATTCGGGATTAATATTAGACCTAAATAATTGTTATTTGGTGACAGCGTTGAGCATGAACATTATATCTGGATCTTGTTTAATGCGAGACGGTTATTCATTTAAATCAGAGAATAATGGTTGTTCTATTTATATGAATAATATCTTTTATGGTCATGCACCCTTGAAGAGTGGTCTATTTTTAATGA
>NC_057796.1:145260721-145287397 GCF_018294505.1 Triticum aestivum | reverse complement strand
GAGAAAACCACAAGGTGGTGTGATGTTAAAAAGCCGAACTACACAGCACAACACACTTAGCCACTGCACAATCAAAGAAAAGGTGTTGGATAATTTCCTGCAAAAGCTACAACGTGTGTCCGCCTGCCACTAACGCTTTATTAAATTATCCTTAGAGCATGGTTAATAGTATAGCCAGCTGATGGCTATAAGCCAGTGCCATGTCATCTACAGCTCATCTTATAGCCAACATGTACAATAGTAGATCAAAAGAGTGTACTATTTTTTTATTATGTGGCCCATCTTTCATTCTCACAAAGTGCCTAGGAGCACATGCTAGAGCTGGCTCTTCACGAAGAGCCCGCTTACCTTCTCTCTCCTCTTCTCTTTCCTCCAACTAAGCAGAAATATACTAGTTTATTCCTTATAGCCCGCTGACTCAGCTCTATTATACTTGCTCTTAGTAAGGACTACGCTCGTGCATAAATACCACAGGAACAGTTTAATTTTAAGAGGCAGTTTGAGACGCCATAACCATTTTGATCTACATCTGACTCGCTTATCCATTAAAGCCGAGTACATGGAGTGCACAGAAAACACTTGTGTGGTCTGAAGATCCCACCTAAACAAGTCTTGTCCCTGAGTTATTGAAGCTCCACTACTTTGAGGACGATCTCATTCCAATCAATTAAATGCTGTCCAATGAGTGAATGTCGAAAATCAACCAAAGTATTCTAAACCCGAACACAGCGTCTACGGTGGCATCCTTATGACGGACAATATTAAATAATCTTGGGTACATAGCTGATAAGGGCATGTCCCCGATCCATTTATGTTCCCATAAACACACTGGCTCCCCATTCTCTACCTTAAACGATGCAAATTGTGAAAAAACTTTCTTCACCATCATTAGTCTCTTCCATAAGTGTGAGTCCGTTGGCTTGGCTTCAACCGAAGTAAGTGGTTTGTGTCCCAAATATTTGTTTCGCAATAGCGATTGCCAAACACCGTCCTCGGTTAACAACTTGAATATCCATTTACTCAAAAGACACCTAGGATTGCATGACAATTCACCATCCGGTTCCTCAAACCAAACAGTTCATAATACCTAACTGTTAAACCTAGATAATCATCTACTTCAAAGTTTCAGTCTGAAATAAAATCAATCGTATTTTCAAATTATGAAGATTAAGAACAAAGATATATCTAGTTCCCAACATACATGCTGTCATTTGATGCCCCAACCAATTAATCGTTGTTTCTGTCTCTAGGTTGTTGATTAATTGGTAAATGTAATGGATCTCAGCAAGGTTAGTAGGTACCTCACGAATTTGAGTATAGGTACAATGTTGGTAGTGTCACGCCTTCTGTAGTGCACACATAGCATTTATTCATGAGGTCCTATACCCCCCAGAAATTATTCATGCAGCTTCTTAACTAAATTGGAGCCATTTACATGTTACAAGATGAGATTAAGTGTACTATCTAATATCAATGCTATTGGCTTGGTATTGTTGTGAAAGAAAACATGCTTACCGTCTGCTGGTGTCAGTTTATTTATTAGTAGAAGAGAGTAGGAACTACTAGTGAAACAAATAGGTTTCACGGCCAACTTCTTTCTTCAAGATAAGAACTTGCTTGTCCTATCGTGTAGCTTGCATCTTTAATCAGGAAAGAATGGACCGTGTCCTGAATAAAAAACCATTTCTTAGAAAATTGTGAAGTTGTTTATCTTGTGTTTGGTTTGGGACTGATGCCATTCTGTCAAATGAGCTTTCCAGTTTAGTCAAATCATTTAGCATTTTGTATATGGACTTTATTGAGGTGCCTTTTGAAGGTAAATTAGCATTTTCAGAAGACATTTGTAAGTTTCTACATATGGCGTGTTATCAACTTAGGATAATTCTTGATATTATAATTTAGAAATATGCAAGGCAAAATGTACTACCAGGCACACACACAGATGCACCAGTCCCTGATTTGCCACTGAATACTTTCCTGTTCCTTCCTTGCCACCAGATTTATATTTTCTTCCCTCCATGCCAGCAATGGTCACCATGTTGCCCCCGTGCGATGGTACTTATTTATACACCCTATAACTCAAGGTCATAATGGTCAGATAGATGTCATAGAATAGAAGGGAGGAATGAAATGAAAACTGGTGGCTTGGAAGGAACAAAGGACTTGTCCATTGGTAATCAGGAGCTTGAGAGTTATTCGTGGCATAGGAGGAATTTTCTCTATATCGTACGCTCTTGCTTTGTTAGTATGCGTTGGCACTCTTTTATGCATGCGTCTAGTTGGCAGTTTCTGAAATGACATTTTTTAAGATTGACATGGAAATGTTAATGTAGTGGATAAAGTATTAATCGACAAGCCTGTTCTTATCATCGACTGACAATGTTAAAGCTATCAATGTAGGTTCCTGTGGCGGCATCTCAAAATTGGACTGGCCGACACGAATGAGAATAGCTCTTGAAGCAGCAAAAGGTCTGGAGTATCTCCACGAGCGTGTTACTCCACCTGTTATACACAGGGACTTCAAGAGCAGCAACATTCTCTTGGACAAGGACTTCCATGCAAGAGTCTCAGACTTCGGTTTGGCCAAGCTTGGGTCTGATAGAGCTGGTGGTCATGTGTCAACTCGAGTTTTAGGCACGCAGGGCTATGTGGCACCAGAGTAAGACTAGATACCTTTGATTTGCTTCGGAAAAGAAATTACTTTGATTTGCAGTCCTTATGTTAACTTTTTTCTCTCTCGAGCATGCAAAGTCCATCGTGCAAGAACTTAAATTTGATACTGACATGTGCAATACCTTTTTCGTGTTTTACTCGACCGACTATTATGTCTAATATTGTGCACCTGCTGGAAATCTGTAGATATGCATTAACTGGGCATTTGACAACCAAATCAGATGTGTACAGTTATGGGGTTGTGCTTCTGGAATTGCTTACTGGCAGGGTACCAGTTGATATGAAGAGGCCTCCTGGGGAAGGTGTTCTAGTTAACTGGGTAAGCAACCAAGCATAACATTAGCTGAAAAATTGAGTTTCTAATTGTTGTGGCCTTAATTTCAATTTTGTTTCTGCAATTTTGAAGCATAATGTTAATTGAATAATGTATAGAACTATAGATACTATAGTCTACATAAATAAAAGTGTATTTCTCTGAAAATATGTACATGCACTCTGATTATGTAATTTCAGCTGCGCTATGATGTTTATGTGCTTGTTAGTCACGACATCACTTTTCTTAATTTGGATCCATCTTCCTCTTATTGTTCTTGGTAGTAAAAGGTCATGGTTTCATGAATTTTTTCTCCATGTCTGAACTTTGCATACACCTAACCCTTCACTTGTTGCATTGATGCAGGCATTACCTATGCTCACTGATCGAGAAAAGGTTGTCCAGATCCTGGATCCATCACTGGAAGGTCAATATTCATTGAAAGATGCTGTTCAAGTGGCTGCTATCGCTGCCATGTGCGTTCAACCGGAGGCTGACTATAGGCCACTGATGGCCGACGTCGTCCAATCGTTGGTTCCACTTGTCAAGAATCGTTCCAGTTCCAAACCGTGCAACCCAAATGCCCAAGCATCAAGGCCACTCGACTAGGAAGCCGAGTGTGACGGCTATTTTTCTGGGATTTCTATCCAGAAACTAACAGTGGGCAGTGGTTGCTGAGATGATGCGATCTGTATGCTTCTTTATTACTGTACATGATATCTTCCACTTCTGGTGGCGTTCTCGTTCTGGAAGGTGCCTGGTAAGCAGGTAGGTTTATAATTTAAGCATGGATTCAGTCTGATGGTCCCGAAAACTAGTTTTGAGTTTGAAGGGAAGTTCTCAAGTCATGTGCCGGTAATGATGATGTTAGGTGGCGGGAAGTTCATCACAGTGTTGTTATGGGCTGGCGAAATTTCCATGTGATGTTTATTTTTATTTTATTTTGGCTTGACAAGTGTGTTAGGTGTCTCGGAAGCATGTTACTCAATGTCTAAACTCCTAGGCTAAGAACACTGATCTCGGTGATGACGCGTAGTAGTGCTTCCGCTGTGTTCTGTATGTGTAATGTATAGTAGGTTTCTGGAACTCATACCGTTGAGCTGTTATATACTGGGACATCCCTCTGCGCCGGTCAAGTGCTAGATCGGTGGGCGAGCTGTCAGATCAAAAGCACATCAACGCCTAGGATCGCTCGTTCCTCCTCATCCACCTCTCTACAACACATGGCCCACGAGCGAGGAAAGAAAAATACTCACATGCCTCCTGCCGTGTAGTAGATGCTTGTTGACGGTGCTGCTCGCCCCTCTCTGTGAAGCACTATGGTCGTGGCCTTGTGTGGCTCGTCCTTGGAGGTGAGCCCATGGGACTCCAGCATCGCTTTGTGGCGGCCGGTTTGCAGCATCGTGGTGGCCGGTTTGCAGCACCGGCGTCGAGTTTGCGCCATCGTCGGTTTGTGTGTTTCAGATTCGTCGATATCGCTTCCAACATCAGTGGCCCCGGTTTCCAGCATCGCTGGGCTATGTTCCAACATCGATGACCTAGGGTTTTCGGGGCATTGCTAACCTAGTGTTTTTTTTTGCGGGGGGACCTAGGGTTCTAGCTTCTAGTACGTGGTATAGTCAGCCGGTTCCAGCACATGTTTGTCGCGGTCGCAACACGCCCCACTGCTGGTACCGGCATCCCGTGCTGCCAATCGCAGTACTCCCTGTTGCAAGTTCCAGCATCGTAGAGGCACGGTCCTAGCATCCACATCTGCCGGTCGTAACATGTTTGTCGCGGTCGCAACACGCCCCGCTGCTGGTTCCAGCATCCCGTACTGCTGGTCGCAGTACTCCCTGCTGCAAGTTCCAGCATCGCAGAGACATTGTCCTAGCATCCACATCTGCCGGTCGTAATGTTGTTGGGTGCCGGTCCCAGCTTCGCCGTCAGCTAGTCACAACGGTGGTGAGGAAAGGGTGGGGCTGCGGCGTGGTCGTGAAGTCGACAGCGATCAGGCGCACGTGTAGCATCGTCGGGGCGGAGCTAGTAGCCATGGCCTTGCATGCTCGGTGCTGCCCTACTCGTGCGTGGCCGGGGCAGATTGCAGTCGTGCATGGCCGGGCAGATTGCGGCGACGCAGCTGCTCGCAACCCTGTCACGCACCCAAAAAACTCGCTGCGCTACTCAAACGAGCGGGATGGAGGGGAAGCGAGCTTCGTCGTCAGAGAGAGATGGAGAAGGAGGAGAGGCTCTGAAGAGAAACCTGTGAAGGAGGTCACTTCGCAGTTGAATAAGGCTGGAATGCTACCGCTTCAAACATGGGGCCGACGTGGGACGCATGTTGCCAGCACGTGTGACGGGCGCATGGCCTGGGGCCGGTTGGCTGAGTTCAGTTGTTTCATATATACTGCAATATTCCTCCGTTCCGTAATGTAGTGCGTATTGAATTTTTTGACAAACTAAACTCTAATCTAGTTTATAGAAAATATCAAATACATAAAAATATGAAACTACATCTTATGATGAATTTACTGATATATTTTTGGCATTCTAGATGTAAATGTTTTTTTTTCACAAACTGTCAGGTTTGACTTAAAAAAATATATATCTATATGCACTATATTATGAAACGGAGAGAGTAGTTGTCATTATCATGTCTGACTGACTACTCAGTGCTCTTTAAGCTTCCATGTCAATCTGGTTCAGAGGAACTTTAATTTCTGCCATGTACTATGTGATAAGGGAAAAAGTGCTTCTAAAAGGCACCATGATGTTTCTGTTCAGGTGTATTCCAAGTTCCCGACACCAATCTATTTCCTTGTGTTGCTGCAACGACCTGTAAGTTGGGGACTTATTTATGCGGCCTTTCGCCTTTTTGACGGGAGGTTCACATGATTAATCATCTAACTGGTTGACGAACAGATATTTGCAGTTCAGCCTACAACTAGTATATCAGGAACAACAACGAACGGTTGGTCGGTGTTCTGACCGGTGAAGAACAGCAACGAACGGCTGGTCAGTGTTCTGACCGGTGAAACCTGAATAATTATTCCGGAGGAGTATGCAGCGCCGACGTAGACTTAAGTTGCCAACACGGCTCGTACATCAGTTGCGTGCAACAGTGTCACAAACAGAGGTTGATGCCAGAGCTTAGCCGGCCGGATAGAGTTGAATGCGGAATCCTTTGCCCATTTTCAAGATTGTTAGGAACCCTTTTTATATTCTTCAGAGAAAACACGTGTTAAAAACAACCACCTCAATTTTATCCTCCATATAGCGGGGTTAATGAAACAGAGTACTGATCACACCTTAACATACTTTAGTCCAGGAAACAAAAAAACAGAGGCTATTGTTGTGGATCATAGTTTGTAATGTTATCATGTTTTCATTTCCGCCTAACGTTTACAATGTCAGGCGTTTATCCTTGTTCTCTAAACAGCCTCTCGCCCTGCTTTATATTATAAAGCCACTCGGTCCAAAAGTGTACATGGTGTCGAGGAAATCCTCAAAAGCTGACCAGAAAAAAGACGACACAACATTTCTAAGACGCAAGAGTGCGTTACCAAATGCCGTTAGAGTGCCGTCGAGGAGAAGCGCATGTGATTCATCGCCACAACCGATAACCACTCACAGTCATTGACGACACCCTCAACAAGATAATGACTCCATATGTCTCGATGCCGCATTTACCAAAGTGGACGAAGGTTTTCACCCAGAGTGCCAACGGTGAGGGAAAAGGACCAAGACGGTGCCCCAAGAGGAAAGTGACACCCGCATGCATCACCACCGCCAGCTTCGAGACGCAAGGCCTTCGTCTAGCCCCTCCACTGCTCCACCCATCGTGCCGGAGGGTAGCAGTGCTAGGAGGCTAGGCCAACCGTTATCCCGAAGCGTTATTTTTTCCTTCCCGACCAATCAAAGAGAGCCAGCCGTTATCCCTTTAGTTACATCTTTACTTGCAGTTGGTCAGGTGCCTGTTAGCTAATAACCAAAGCACCCCAAGACGATATAAGTGTTATGATGGCCAGCGATTTTGTTGAGCCGGTGTGAAGTATGGAATCCTAGTGTTCCATTTCAAAAAAATAAAATAACAGTGGACGTTTGATGATAAATCAATCTCATTTTTTTGGAAAAGGAGGAAAAACCCTCGGTCTCTGCATCAATCGATGCATACAACCATTTTATTAAAAGTAATGTAACAAAGTCTTAGAACCACAAAAGACCCACAATCTTAGTGCAAAACGAAAGAAAACACAAAAAAGATGCCACATCCGGTGAGACAGAACAGGCTACGGTGCCTATACACCTAGCCTATTATTAGCTCGCCATCTAAATCGGCTGAAAATAGCCCGTGCTACCGTCTCCCGCCAGTTGCACCCAATAACCAAAAACTTCCTGAAGTCCGCATAAGTGAGTAATGACCACATATGGATCCAAGTTGTGGCTCCGTGGATAACCTGCAAAAAGTTAGTGAAGTTTGTCGTTAAAAATCAAATCATTTCTAGTATTCCATATTGCCCAAAAAAGTGCACATAATAAATCAATCTCATACTATCAAATTACTATTTGGCCAATCGTTCCCTCCCAGAGAGAGCTCAAACCTTAGAAAGATATAAGCTCAAAAGGTATCTGAATATTCCTTCATTCTCTGGTAGCCGTGTAGGAAGCAAAAGCAAGCACACACCAAGCTGAAGTGGGCCAGCTACGAGGGAACATGGGGTCTGGCCCGTACTCTCAGTTGCATCTTTTAACATTTTTGTATATGTACCCCTAAAAAAACAATTTTGTATATGTGTCTTAGTTAATTTATTTTTGGATATTGGCTAAATCCAGATCTCGTCCCTGACCACTGCACATGCATGACAACCTCGGGCGCGGGCCAGATTGCTCTCAGTGATGGCCATCGACGGTACGATTTGGTCTCTGTACCTGAAAATGAGCTAATATCTTGGGTAGTCGGAATGTTCCTGAAATGATTGCAAATACAACCTGGTATTTACGGTGGGAGAGACGAAAATTAGTCCATAAAGAGAAAACTCAAGATTCAACCAGATTTCTAAGGGGATTTGTGCTATTACGTTAAACTATGTTATGGCCAGATCACCGAAAACTACTATGAAAAGAGGTGGATGGATACTACCTCCAAGAGGGTTTGTAAAACTTAATGTTGATGCCTCTTTTGATCATGACCTACCTAAAGGCACGGCCGGCACTATTTTGAGGGACGATAAAGGAAAATTCATTGCAGGGGGAATTGAAGAATTGATTGGTGCACGGATGTTCTGACAGTTGAAGCTTTGACGCTCATATATGGTCTATCCATTGCTGAAAGGGTGGGCTGCAACCGTATTGTTATTAACTCAGATAACCTGGAGGTCATTGAAACCATAAACAACGGAGGACGGATGGCGAGTACAGCGGCGGCAGTGTTTGACGATTGTTGCTTTTTGGCTTGTGATTTTCCCATTACTAGATTCGAGCACTGTAATAGGGAAGCAAATAAAGTTGCCCATGAACTTGCTAAGTTAGCTAAAATTTCTTCAACTTTTGACTGGTTTGAGGAGCCTTTGAGTGAAATTCTACTCCTCCTCATAAACGGTGTAATTGTTATTGAAAATGAATAAAGATCTGTTTTTTTAGAAAAAAAGAATGTACCGCTCTCAAGCTTCATGAACGCAGCAAGAGAAGATCAACAGTTAGAAATGTTAGGTAGTATACTGTATTTAATTTAACAAGGACCCCCTTTGGCTCTGGATCTTTCTATGGCTAGCCCTGAAGCCTGAAGTGGTGGGAATGTACCTCTCCCTCCTTACCGCCTCCGGGCAAAGCCCGTGTGGTGCTGGCAGCGGTGGGGCATGTTAGCAATGGCGGGAGGTCTGCGGCGGGCGACCCTGAGAGCCTCACCCGCCATTGATGGCCTTTTTCCTGCCCACCACTATTAGTCATTCCTGCAGAAGTGTTTGTACTCGTCGCGCCATCGGTCTATTACGAGCTCGGGGCCAGACGACCACCACAGGGCCATGGCGCCATCGTTGTCCCTCGTTCTATTGCGAGTTCGGGGCGAGGCGGCCGCCTTCGGGCCACAACATCCTCGTTGGAGCTTGGTCTGTTGGGAGCTTTGAGCGAGGTTGTCGTTGCAGGGCCATGACGTCCACATCGTAGCTTAGTATGTGTATGTTGTGAGCTCAGGGTGAGGCGGCCGACGCAGGGCCACGATGTCCTTGTTGTCCCTCGGTCTGTTGCTAGCCCGGAGCGAAGTGGCCGTCGCAGGGATACGGCGTCCTCATCGTCCCTCGATCTGTCCTGAGCTTGGGGATGGGCGCCAACTGTAGGGCCGCGACATTAGCGACTAATTCTACTGATTGGGTCGGGAGCGGTGCTTATTATAGTTGTAGTTCCCGTTCTGGTGTTCGGATAGATCTCCTGGCTGTTGCAGATACAAGCGAAGGAAGGAAACATGCGGAAGAAAAATCAAGAAACGCTCGATAGGACAAAAGTGTACCGCGGGGTTCTAAGAAAGGCTAGGGACTTTTCTGCAAAACATACGTGGTGGACCAGGCCAGATGAGGCGTTCGAAACTAATAAAATTATCTAAGCGCTTGCTTTATTTGTAGGTAATAGATATAGATATCATTATTCACATTAGTTATCTTGCGGACGTCATTGCAAAACAAAAAAGATCTTGCAGATGTGGCAGTGGTCAACACACCACACTAGCTGGTCCGAGTAATTCTAGGCTCCATATAACCTCCAACACAATCATGTATGATAGAATGAGAACTCAGATTTCCCTCAAAAAAATTAGAACTCAAATATGCACTTTTAGTATATGATTAACCTAGCATTTATATATTTTTTAAAATTGTAAAGCCCGAGCAGAGCCACTGCTAAACAAAAACATGACATGACAGAGTGATGCAAAAAAAAGCACCGATTGTTTCTTTTTTTTTGTGGGAAAAAGGAAGATTCTCATTCCTCAAGGTGGCTTCTCAGCCGTGGCCAAGCTTACAACAGAGGCTATCCCCGAATGGAACCAAAACAACGGTTCGGGGAGTTATATGGCCATACGTGGCAAGCTCATGACTAGACTTATTTTGCGAACGACAACAAAGAGTAAAAGAGATCTCCCGTCCTGCAGATGCCGCAGCCTTCTAATCTCCTTAATGGTGCTACGGTGCACCGAGCGGTCCTTTGAATGTGATGTGATCATAGCCACCGCCTCCACGCAGTCCATCTCCATCGTGATTGGCAACTCTGTCCGGTGCAGGGCTAACTCCAGCCCCTCCTTGCATGCCGCTAGCTCTACTCCAAGTGCATTATCACATGCACGAATTTCCCTGCATGCACTATATATTATCTCCCCCTCTCATCCCAAAGGATCATGCCTCCTCCTGCTGAGTCCAATGCCGGGACAAAGCTACCATCTGTGTTGAGCTTCATTCCCACCGGCGCCGGTGCGATCCACCTCCTCTCCTCCTTGGGCGTGGCCTGAACATAAGGACGTGACCGCGGAGCAGTCACTACCATCTTTCCTTTCATCATACCACCGCAGGGGTGCCGCTGGAGGCATAAGCAACGAATTGATGTACCCCTGCAGGAAACACAGTGAAGCTTCAGTGAGAGGTGGCTTCTTCTCGTACGTGATTTCATTGCGAACATGCCAAATCCTCCACATGGTCATGAGCATGATCATTCGCGTTTCCACATCGAGTGGCTCCACCATGGTGAAGAGCCACTCTGGTCCAGGGTTAATAACGTCCTCAACCCTTGGAATGCGCCAATATTTGGCCATGGCATGCCACAGCTCCTTCGCCAATGGGCACCTACAGAGTGCATGGAAACCACCCTCGCATTCCACACCACATAAAGGACATATGTCAGACACCTCATGGTGGCAAGAAAACTTGTTTGCCCAAATAGCAAGTGAATTTGTGACAATCCTGTTGGGAAACGTTGCATGGAAAACAAAAAAAGTTCTACGCACACGCAATGATCTATCCATGGAGATGCATAGCTACGAGAGGGGAGAGTGTGTCTACGTACCCTCATAGACCGTAAGCGTTTAGTAATGCGGTTGATGTAGTCGAACTTCTTCGCGTTCCAACCGATAAGGTACCGAACGTACGACACCTCCGAGTTCTGCACACGTTCAGCTCGATGACGTCCTCGCCTTCTTGATCCAGCAAGACGGGTGAAGTAGTAGATGAGTTCCGGTAGCACGACGGCGTGGTGACGGTGATGGTGAATTGATCTCCGCAGGGCTTCGCCTAAGCACTACGGAAATATGACCGAGGGACGAACTAGAGGGAGAGGGGCGCCGCACACGGCTAGGGAATCGTGGTGCGTGTTGCCCCTCTCCTTCCTCTCATATATATAGGTGGAGGGGGGAGGGGAGGCAGCCCCTAGGGCTCCACAAGTGGCCGGTGGCTGCCCTAGGGTGCCTGCCCTGGTCGAATCCCCCCTTTCCATATTTGTATATTGGGGGGGGAGGAAAGGGGGGTTGGCTGCCTTTGGGGCGCCTTCCCCTTCCTTCCCTCCCTCTTTGGTATGAGGGCAAGGGGTGGAAGGGGCGCACCAGCCCCTTGTGGGCTGGTGTGCTTCTCCCCCTTTGGTCCATAAGGCCCATACACTTGCCGGGGGTGTCCGGAACCCCTTCCGGTGCCCCGATGACTACCCGGTGCACTCCGAAACTCTTCCGGTGTCCGAATACCATCGTCGTATATATCAATCTTTACCTCTCGACCATTTCGAGACTCCTCGTCATGTGTGTGATCTCATCCGGGACTCCGAACAACATTTGGTCACCAAATCATATAACTCATATAACACTATATCGTCAACGAACATTAAGCGTGCGGACCCTACAGGTTTGAGAACTATGTACACATGAACGAGACACCTCTCCGGTCAATAACCAATAGCGGAACCTGGATGCCCATATTGGTTCCTACATATTATACGAAGATCTTTATCGGTCGAACTGTTATGCCAACATACGTAATTCCCTTTGTCCATCTGTACGTTATTTGCCCGAGATTCGATCGTCGGTATCTCTATACCTAGTTCAATCTCGTTACCAACAAGTCTCTTTACTCGTTCCGTAATACATCACCTCGTAACTAACTCCTTAGTCATTTGGTTGCAAGCTTATGATGTGTATTACCGAGAGGGCCCAGAGATACCTCTCCGATACTCGGAGTGAAAAATCCTAATCTCGATCTATGCCAACTCAACAAACACCTTCGGAGATACCTATAGAGCATCTTTATGATCACCCAGTTACGTTGTGACGTTTGATAGCACACAAGGTATTCCTCCGGTATCCGGGAGTTGTATAATCTCATAGTCAAAGGAATATGTATTTGACATGAAGAAAGCAATAGCAATGAACTGAACGATCATTATGCTAAGCTAACGGATGGGTTTTATCCATCACATCATTCTCCTAATGATGTGATCCTGTTATCAAATGACAACACATGTCTATGGTTAGGAAACCTTAACCATCTTTGATCAACGAGCTAGTCTAGTAGAGGCTTACTAGGGACACGGTATTTGTTTATGTATTCACACATGTATTTAGGTTTCCGATCAATACAATTATAGCATGAATAATAAACCTTTATCATAAATAAAGAAATATAAAATAACAACTTTATTATTGCCTCTAGGGCATATTTCCTTCAGTCTCCCACTTGAACTAGAGTCAATAATCTAGTTCACATCGCCAAATGAATAACACCCATAGTTCACGTTGCCATGTGATTAACAGTATAGTTCACATCGCCATGTGCCCAACACCTAAAGGGTTTACCAGAGTCAATAATCTAGTTCACATCGCCATGTGATTAACAACCAAAGAGTAATAAGGTGTGATCATGTTTTGCTTGCGAGAGAGATTTAGTCAGCGGGCCTGCCACATTCAGTTTTGTATGTATTTTACAGATTTCTATGTCTACATGCCATGCATGGATCTACTCTAGCTAATTGCTCCCACTTTCAATATGTATCCAGTTTGAGACTGAGAGTCATCTGGATTAGTGTCAAAGCTTGCATCAACTTAATCCTTTTACGACGAACTCTTTATCACCTCCATAACCGAGAAACATTTCCTTAGTCCTCTTAGGTAACTAAGGATAACTTTGACCGCTGTCCAGTGATCTACTCCTGGATCACTATTGTACCCCTTGCCAAACTCATGGCAAGGTACACAATAGGTCTAGTACACAGCATGGCATACTTTACAGAACCTATGGCTAAGGCATAGGGAATGACTTTCATTCTCTTTCTATCTTGTGACGTGGTCGTGCTTTGAGTCTTACTCAACTTCACACCTTACAATACAGGCTAGAACTCCTTCTTTGACTGGTCCATTTTGAACTCCTTCAAAATTTTGTCAAGGCATGTACTCATTGAAAATCTTATCAAGCGTCTTGATCTATCTCTATAGATCTTGATGCCTAATATGTAAGAAGCTTCACCGAGGTTTCTCACTGAAAAATTCTTATTCAAGTATCCTTTTATGCTATCAAGAAATTCTATATCATTTCCAATCAGCAATTTGTCATCCACATATAATATCGGAAATGATACAGAGCTCCCACACACTTTCATGTAAATACATGCTTCATCGTAAGTCTGTATAAAACCATATGCTTTGATCACCCCATCAAAGCGTATATTCCAACTCCGAGATGCTTGCACCAGTCCATAGATGGATCGCTGGAGCTTGCACACTTTGTTAGCACCTTTAGGATCGACAAAACATTTTAGTTGCTTCATATACAACTCTTTAAGATATCCATTAATTAGGAATGCAGTTTTGACATCCATTTGCCAGATTTCATAATTATAAAATGCGGCAATTGCTTACATGATTCGGACGGACTTAAGCATCGCTACGGGAGAGAAAGTCTGTCGGTGTACAAAAGTAGGGGTCCCTTTTTGTACCCCTTTACTTGTGCGCGGGCAGTCGCAGCCCCACGCCCGTGGCCACGCTTGGCGGGGTAGAAGAAGCAAAGATTACCAGAGCCGTGCTCAAGACCAGAAGCATGAAGAGCTGAGGGGCGAGGTGAAACTCCCCCGACAAGGTCCTTGCCGGGGCGGCCTTCGCGGCCCCAGCAAGAACCTTGCCGGGGCAACTTGCCCAATGCCAGCGGGGCTGCCACCCTTGAGCCTAAGAGTTCCGACGCCCTCAACCACATTGGAACCAAGGCTCGGGAAGCGCCTCCATGGTGGCATGCAAATCTTTGTGAAGACCAAGAACATACAAGACTATATGAGAATCAGAATACGGAGATCCTCGGCAAGATCCTTGCCGAGGATACCCACGAGACCCCCCGCAAGACCCTTGCCGGGGACGCCCACGACGCCGCGGCAAGACCCTTGCCGGAGACATCCGCGGGGCCACAACTAGGCCCACACCTGCCAAGACTCCACCGCCTTTCCCACACAGCCGCCAGCCCACCAACTAGGCGAGCACCTGCATGGCGACGTGCGGCCTCTAGGCCAACTCAGCAAGCACCTGTGTGGTGGCATGCAGATCTTCGTGAAGACTCTGCCACCGCACCAACTCAGCAGCCAACCAGCCAGCTTGGCACTACACGCCTCGTCAGCTCGGACGCGCGTCGAAGCCAGGCGAGGCGGCGACAGCCGGGACGAGCTTCCTTGCTGTCCCCGATAAAGCAAGAAGGGCACATCGACAGCGCATTAAATGCGTTTGTCCTACGGTACCAGGAGATAGACTCGACTACTGTACATCTTTCCACCTCCAGTGTGCCACTGTGGCAGCCCCTTTGGACTATAAAAGGAGGCCCGCGGCCTACTAAGAGAGGATTCGGACTTTTTGGACCCTGCACGCTTTGTAGCTAGTCCAAGGACACCATATAAACATAAACCAGCAGGAGTAGGGGATTACGCATCACTTGCAGCCCGAACCTGGATAATCCCCCTGCGTTGATCTTTCAAACCCGCTCTTTCCACAGCCCCGCGCCCGCCAACCGTAGCAAAAAGGGATTCCCCGGGATCCCGTAGGTGTCGTTTCCCCCGACATCCTTGGCGCGCCAGGTAGTGGGCGCAAGCTGTGAAAATACGGTTTGAAGGTTAGCACACCGACTTCATCATCACCATGGCCCCCAAGAGGAAGGGGATCACAGCGATCGGCTCGTCCGGGGCCGGCCCGTCAGCGCTAGCCCGGGCAGGCAGTCGGGTGGCCACGGATGGGGGCGGAGACGTGGCCCGCGAGCATCCACGACATTCTGGCGATCGGAGCCAGGCGAGCGACGTCGTCCGAATCCGAGACAACGAGCCACACGCCGCTGGGTCCGGGGGCGGGGCCGCGCTACCCACGGGCGGCGCGGCAGCTTCTACGGCACCCCAGCTGGCACCCGCGCCGCGCCCTTCCCAGGCCGCGCGCGATGAGCAACACCGCGATGCCGGAGCCCTCGGGCACCACCGCAGAAAGAGCCCTGTGCGCCACTCGTAGGACGAACCAGGACGGCGCGCGCGCTCAGAAGCCAGTGCAGGCGGCGTTCGACCGCGAGACCGTGACAGAGCCCCTTCTAACCTGGTTAGAAG
Source organism: Triticum aestivum (assembly GCF_018294505.1). NCBI lineage: Eukaryota > Viridiplantae > Streptophyta > Magnoliopsida > Poales > Poaceae > Triticum > Triticum aestivum. Next base: position 145,271,856 of record NC_057796.1, on the reverse strand, counting down.
TCAGAGCGCGTCACGGTCTACGCAGCTCTCACCGCCGCCTACGCCGACCGAAGCGCTAGCACACGTGCAACTGCTCCTCGACTTCCCCCTGCTGCGGAGAAGCTCGACGAGTGGAGGGCCACCATCCGAAGCCTTGTCAGCTTCGCCAACAAAGATGAGCCGCTCCCAACGGGACCCTCACACCGGCGTCCTGTCGAGCCGGTGCATGCCGGCGGTGGGGGGACCAGAGACGCTGCGACCACGGTGCACTCTGCCCCCGTGGCCGCGACAGCAGCCACCGGCCCATCGGGCCGACGTGAGTGACAACGTTTCCACCGCGTCGTCCGACCCGCGAACCCGCTGCGACCAACGTCAAGTCCTTCAGGAACGGGCCCATGAAGACGCTCGAACTACCATCGAACGACAACGGGAGACGCACCATCAGTCATATCGGCATGCGGGGCCCACTATGGACCACCTGGCGCCGGGAGGCCCCTGCGACCTGCCTTACGAGGTGGGTTGTCTAGCCTTTACCCGAGAGCTGCCGCAGTTCCAGTGGCCCTCCCACCGCACGTTCAAGCCCGATGTTGGCGAGAAGTACAACGGCAAGACCCACCCGTCGGAGTTCCTCAGCATCTACACCATCGCGATGCAAGCTGCTGGAGCTCGCGACGACAATGTGCTTGCCAATTACTTCCCGTTGGCACTCAAACCCAACGTCATGTCATGGTTGATGCACTTGCCAGTAGATTCCATTTCTTCTTGGTCGGATTCATGAGTTTGTCTGCGCCTTCACTGGAGGCCACCAAGCTCATGGCCAGGCAAGCGATTTGCTTATCATCCCCCCAGAAAGAAGGCGAAAACCTGCGCAAGTACATACAGAGGTTCAGCCGGATGTAGTACAACATCCCAGATGTCCATCCCGCCACTGTCACCAGCGTGTTCCATCAGAATGTGCGCAACTGCAAGATGCATGAAGAGTTGGCGATGAACAAGGTCAAGGATGTGGCCGAACTCTATGTTCTGGCTAATAGATGTGTCCGAGCTGAAGAGGGGAGGAAGTACGCCGGCAAAGACGCCGGTGTGGAAACCGACTCCACAGACGAAGATACCACCGCCCCGACGAAGAAGGGCCGGCGCCGCAATAGGAAGCGTAAGGGTAAGACTGTGCTTGCCGTCGAGGGATCCGGCGAGCCCGGCGCCGCCAAAAAGGCCAAGGCTGACGACCCCGGCAAGGAGGTTGCCGGGTGTGCCGCCTGCCTGGCCTTGGCGGCTGCCGGCAAGCCAGGAGGCTCCGACAAGCAGTACTACAAGATCCATCGCAGCAAGGGCCATGACCTCCAGAACTGCTGACTTGTTGAGCTGCTTGCAGAAAAGCAGAAGGCTGAATATGAAAGGCGGGACAAGGAGAAGGGTCAGGATGGTGCCGAGGGGTCCGACAAGAAGCGTGGCGGCCAAGGGGGTCGCCGCGGCAAAGATAACCAACAAGAGAGGCCCGCTCGGGGCTGCGACAAGAAAGAGGAAGATGGTATCCCAGTGAGAAACTCCTGGAACATCGAACATCTTCGTAAGTTTTACCCATGAGGCGCGGTTGCCGGGCCTCCCGGCAAACTACCTTTTGTACAAGCCTTGCCGATGAGGCATGTAACCCTTTGTACAGAGCCAGGCGTAGACCCTAAGCATAAATAAATGAAGCGCTGGCGCCCTAAGTTTTAGCATGCATGCTAGGGTGAGTCTCTCTCTTTGGTAGGGTTGATAGTGCTCAGCGGCAACTAACCCCTAGCATAGAGGTTGGGTGTGTGTCTTTCCGTCCTTTCCAGTCCTTTCTTTGGTTCGCAGGCTGCACAGGTATTTCTGCCAAGCCATTTAAAGGCAGGGAGACAGATCGACATCCTCAACCCCGGCAAGCCATTGCCGGGGGCTGCGGATTCAAGCATCCAACCATGGCAAGCCAAGGTTGCCGGGGGCTGCAGATTCAGATAAGTCTTTTATCCCCTGTTATGCATTTCCGTATGGAACTGGGATGTATGAAGCCTCGTTTATTCCTGGGCCACCGTGCTCCCCCTTTCCTGTGCCCAAGAACTATTCTCTGGGCCGGAACTTGGTTGTAGTTGCGGTGACAAGGGAGCAAACGAAGGGCCTAATCCTACTTCGCCCCTGCCTCTGCCGAGAGCGTGAGTACAGTCGTGCTATGAAGGGAGGGGACGGCAAGGCCTGTTGCCGGGCGACAATGTTTATCTTAGGAATAACAAGGATTCATTCCTTGGCATGGGCCTCGCTCACGCACAAAGAACCCGGCAAGCACCCTTTTTCATTAATACGTTCCAAACAAGTACAGTTCGTACGGAATGTAAACATGGGCAAGGGGATTACAAGGTTTAAATCTCACGAATGCCCGCAGGCTTAAAAAACTAAAAAAGATAAGTGCCCCGTGATCCCAGTTCTTGCCCCTTTCCTCCCAGGTGCGGCAGGTGAAGGCAAAAAGGAGGCGACGGGGAACGCGCCGATGGAGAGCTTGACGAGGAAGACCCTCGGCAAGGCGCATGGCCGAGGGAGGAGGGCGGTGTGGTCAGTCGGAGTCGGAGTCGGCATCCTCCGGCTTGACACCCTCGTCGTCGCTGTCGCTGTCCTCCTCGTCACTCCCGCTTGAGGAGGAGTCTTCATCATCGGAGGAGCTGTCCACGCAACACCTTAGGCGAGTTCCCAAGTGCCCAAAGACCTTGACGGAGAGCAGGCCGTTCTCCATTAATTTGAAGTGGAGAACGAGCCCCTCCGACAGGCTGTGGGCAAGGTCTTCCATCCACGACGAAGATACATGACGTGAGGTGATACGTCTCCAACGTATCTATAATTTATTATTATTCCATGCTATATTATATTCTGTTTTGGATGTTTAATGGGCTTTATTATACACTTTTATATTATTTTTGGGACTAACCTATTAACCGGAGGCCCAGCCCAAATTGCTGTTTTTGCCCATTTTAGTGTTTCGAAGGAAAAGGATATCAAATGGAGTCCAAATGGAATGAAACCTTCGGGAACGTGATTTTCGGAACAAACATGATCTAGAGGACTTGGAGTCTACGTAAAGCAATCAACGAGGAGGGCACAAGGTAGGGGGGCGCGCCCACCTCCCCCAGGCGCGCCCTCCACCCTCGTGGGCCCCTCATTGCTCCACCAACGTACTTCTTCCTCCTATATATACCCATATACCCTGGAAACATCAGATACGGAGCCAAAACCCTATTTCCACCGCCGCAACCTTCTGTACCCGTGAAATGCCATCTTGGGGCCTTTTCCGGCGCTCCGCCAAAGGGGGCATTGATCACGGAGGGCTTCTACATCGACATCATAGCCTCTCCGATGATGTGTGAGTAGTTTACCTCAGACCTTCGGGTCCATAGTTATTAGCTTGATGGCTTCTTCCCTCTCTTTGGATCTCAATACAAAGTTCTCCTCGATCTTCTTGGAGATCTATTCGATGTAATCTTCTTTTGCGGTGTGTTTGTCGAGATCCGATGAATTGTGGGTTTATGATCAAGATTATCTATGAACAATATTTGAATCTCCTCTGAATTCTTTTATGTATGATTGGTTATCTTTGCAAGTCTCTTCGAATTATCAGTTTGGTTTGGCCTACTAGATTGATCTTTCTTGCAATGGGAGAAGTGCTTAGCTTTGGGTTCAATCTTGCGGTGTCCTTTCCCAGTGACAGCAGGGGCATCAAGGCACGTATTGTATGGTTGCCATCGAGGATAAAAAGATGGGGTTTATATCATATTGCATGAGTTTATCCCTCTGCATCATGTCATCTTACTTAAAGCATTATTCTGTTCTTATGAACTTAACACTCTAGATGCATGCTGGATAGCGGTCGATGTGTGGAGTAATAGTAGTAGATGCAGAATCGTTTCGGTCTACTTGTCACGGACGTGATGCCTATATACATGATCATACCTAGATATTCTCATAACTATGCTTAATTCTATCAATTGCTCGACAGTAATTCGTTTACCCACCGTAATACTTATGCTCTTGAGAGAAGCCACTAGTGAAAACCTATGGCCCCCGGGTCTATTTTCCATCATATTAATCTTCCAACACTTAGCTATTTTTATTGCCGTTTATTTTACTTTGCATCTTTATTTATTTTTATCGTAAAAATACCAAAAATATTATCTTATCATATCTCACTCTCGTAAGTGACCGTGAAGGGATTGACAACCCCTTTATCGCGTTGGTTGCGAGGTTCTTATTTGTTTGTGTAGGTGCATGGGACTCGAGCGTGATCTCCTACTGGATTGATACCTTGGTTCTCAAAAACTGAGGGAAATACTTACGCTACTTTACTGCATCACCCTTTCCTCTTCAAGGGAAAACCAACGCAGTGCTCAAGAGGTAGCATGAGGGGCGGGGAAGTCGACGTCGACCCGCATGCTGCCATTCTCGCAGCCCCTCATATGCAGCCTCAAAGCCTGTGGCGGGTCGAGCTCCATCTCCCGAGCGAACGGAGTAGGAAGACGAAGATGACGGCGCACTGGCCGGTGCAGCCTAATGACGAATTCGCGGAGCTGGTCTCCGACGTGGCCCTCCATTGGGGGAGGGGCCGCTGGCGGAGGCGAGGCCGGTGCGCCGCCCCGTCCTCCCCTTCCCCGAACGCCACGGCGGCCTCGGCCTCGCCCCTCCCCCTTCCTCTCACGGCCGGCTCCGCCACCGCGATCTCTTGGGAAAGAGGAGCACGCTGTCGAGCAGAGACCCTCGTCGCCGCCATCGGAGTGCCGGCGCGCCCTCTCGCCATAACAAAAGGAAGGAAGGAGGCAAGGTGGAAGGAGATGAATAATGAAGGATTGAGGGGTGCCATCCCCCTCCCCTTCTTATAAAGGGGCGGGGCCGGGGCTCGGCTGCCCCACTTAACCAATCCGGCCGCCAGGGGCGCAGGGAATCGAGACCGACCCGCTGCCCCAATCAGCGACGACCCGGTTTCCTGTCTTGCCATTTAAGGCCCGTGCCCCCCCCCCCGCATCCACCGCCTACCATCTTCGAGGCATGGGGAACACGTGGCGAGCAAGCCAAAATCGAGATGACAAGTGAAGTGACTGTTTTCCACCCCGTGATCATGGGGCACGGGCGCCTTGAAGGCCACGACTCGAGTCCACTTAGTAAATGAGCCGCGCCCCTGCGTTTTCCTATTTTTATGGGGAAGGCGTGAGCCGCCTCTTTACCACGATGGGACACATGCGTGCCGCAACCGCCCCACGCACGACCCCCACGTCACGCATTCAACGCGGGTCGTGGGGAAGCGCAACGAGCGAGGGAGTTACTGCAGTAAAAACTCTGCCGCGTGCCCGCGCACCATTCTGTGCCTGGCCCAATAACGCCCCGCTCTTATATGTGGCCCAGGCCCGGGGGCTCCTGTCGGTGTACAAAAGTAGGGGTCCCTTTTTGTACCCCTTTACTTGTGCGCGGGCAGTCGCAGCCCCACGCCCGTGGCCACGCTTGGCGGGGCAGAAGAAGCAAAGATTACCAGAGCCATGCTCAAGACCAGAAGCATGAAGAGCTTAGGGGCGAGGTGAAACTCCCCCGACAAGGTCCTTGCCGGTGCGGCCTTTGCGGCCCCGGGAAGAACCTTGCCGGGGCAACTTGCCCAACGCCAGAAGGGCTCGCCACCCTTGTGAAGGAAATATGCCCTGGAGGCAATAATAAAGTTATTATTTATTTCCTCATATCATGATAAATGTTTATTATTCATGCTAGAATTGTATTAACCGGAAACATAATACATGTGTGAATACATAGACAAACATAGTGTCACTAGTATGCCTCTACTTGACTAGCTTGTTAATCAAAGATGGTTAAGTTTCCTAACCATAGACATGAGTTGTCATTTTATTAACGGGATCACATCATTAGGAGAATGATGTGATTGACTTGACCCATTCCGTTAGCTTAGCACTTGATCGTTTAGTATGTTGCTATTGCTTTCTTCATGACTTATACATGTTCCTATGACTATGAGATTATGCAACTCCTGTTTACCGGAGGAACACTTTTAATGCTAGCAAACGTCACAACGTAACTGAGTGATTATAAAGGTGCTCTACAGGTGTCTCCGAAGGTACTTGTTGAGTTGGCGTATTTCGAGATTAGGATTTGTCACTCTGATTGTCGGAGAGGTATCTCTGGGCCCTCTCGGTAATGCACATCAATATAAGCCTTGCAAGCAATGTGACTAATGAGTTAGTTGCGGGATGATACATTACATAACGAGTAAAGAGACTTGCCAATAACGAGATTGAACTAGGTATTGAGATACCGACGATCGAATCTCGGGCAAGTAACATACCGATGACAAAGGGAACAACGTATGTTGTTATGCGGTTTGACCGATAAAGATCTTCGTAGAATATGTGGGAACCAATATGAGCATCCAGGTTCCGCTATTGGTTATTGACCGGAGACGTGTCTCGGTCATGTCTACATAATTCTCGAACCCGTAGGGTCCGCACGCTTAAAGTTCGGTGACGATCGGTATTATGAGTTTTGTGTTTTGATGTACCGAAGGTAGTTCGGAGTCCCGGACATGATCACGGACATGACGAGGAGTCTTGAAATGGTCGAAACGTAAAGATCGATGGTTGCACGAGAAATGGTATTTAAAAGAGAACATGGTTGGAACCACGATTGCAAAATGTCAGATCCCATATATAAGACGAACTTATACCAAGGGAATAATTAATTTAAGAAAAGCTTTAATGATAAGATCTACACCGTGTCCATGGGCATGAACGCAAAGTTCAAGGTCGACTCCCACTTCTCCAATGCATAACCTTTCATTCACTTCTCATTTTTCAAAGAAGTTGTAGTGTTGAAATTTTATCTGGCAAAATACCAGAAGAGTATGACTCATGAAAATTTTCGAGTTCACACATATTATGAAAGGCATAGGTTCAACCCATCAAGGCATCTTAGGAACATATGCCACAAACTTCGGAGTAAATATTACAAGCTCGAAAGAAGAGCATTGTTCAAAAACAGATGATACAATTTACCAAATGCATTATATACCCATGGAAAGGCTCACAGGGCTATTCAATATGAAGGACACTGTCGGATAAAATACGACAAAAGAACCGATGGTCCCCAAGGGATCTGATGTGAGCATCGGTACTCAACCAGAGGAAGAAGAATGCAAGGAGATCTGATTATAGAAACAACTGACTAACTCAAAGTTCAAAAGCACAAGAATTATGATTTCCAAATCAGGGGGTCAGAAGCAACGCTCTGATCAAGGATGGATAAGTTGAGTAGGCTTAGGGGTACAATCGATGGCAATTTGATAGGTCGAGATCCAGCTCACGTTTTAAATGACGTCTGAGCCGGAAGAATGAATTATAGGATATGATTGAGGATTGCGAGCATTCGCAACAAATTGAATCAACGGACTCAAAATGATAATGACAAGAGATGCCAATAAGATTACGAGACTTATGGGATTAACCATAATGCAAGCAAACAAGAATTTCAAGAGCAATAGGCTCCTTAGGATTTTCGGAAGATCGAATAGTATTTTGAAGACTATTGTGAAATACTTGAATCAACTGGGGATGAGCAAATATCCAGTGAGTGCTAGAAATTATCCATAGTGGTATTCCTGTGGCAAAGAACAGCAAGGTAGTAAGCTCAAAGGATTCTCGGAACAACAGAGAGAATTTCAGGGTATCTTGTAGTAACAAGATCATTTGGGAAACATTGTATGAATGGCGAGTATACATGGTTATCCATAAGAGTTTATCGATGAAAGGGAATTGCAAAAGCGATGAACACAAGTTCTCGGCTTATCAGCGGAGAGTATCTTCAGGGTCTTCACGTGCAACAGACGATCATCAGTAATAAGGGGCTCTCCGGGTGAAAGTGATAACGAGATCCTAATATTAGATTAAGTAAAATCATTTAACCCGAATAGAAGAGAGATCAGAGTCCCAGAGTAAAGGTCGAGGAGTAAAAGATCCTAGTACCACCCAATGGCGACGTGGGCCCGTAAGCCACACAGCCATGTTAGTAAAAGTTTTTCCAATGACTAGACTCGACTTCGGCCAAGGAGTTGGAAAGGGGGATTCCTACAGGCAGTTGGCTCTGATACCAACTTGTGACACCCCCGATTTGACCGTACACTAATCATGCACGCAAATGTGTACGACCAAGATCAGGGACTCACGGGGAGATATCACAACACAACTCTAAAACATAAATAAGTCATACAAGCATCATAATACAAGCCAGGGGCCTCGAGGGCTCGAATACAAGTGCTCGATCACAGACGAGTCAGCGGAAGCAACAATATCTGAGTACAGACATAAGTTAAACAAGTTTGCCTTAAGAAGGCTAGCACAAAAGTAGCAACGATCAAAAAGGCAAGGCCTCCTGCCTGGGACCTCCTAACTACTCCTCGAAACCGAACTCCATGTAGCATCATCCTCGGGATCTCTAGCTCCTGGACTCCAGCATCTGGTTGCGACAATCAGGTATAGAAAGGGGAAAAGAGGGAGAAAAGCAACCGTGAGTACTCATCCAAAGTACTCGCAAGCAAGGAGCTACACTACATATGCATGGGTATATGTGTAAAGGGGCATATCAGTGGACTGAACTGCAGAATGCCAGAATTAAAAGGGGGATAGCTAGTCCTGTCGAAGACTACGCTTCTGGTCATCTCCATCTTGCAGCATGTAGAAGAGAGTAGATTGAAGTCCTCCAAGTAGCATCGCATAGCATAATCCTACCCGGCGATCCCCTCCTCGTCGCCCTGTTAGAGAGCGATCACCGGGTTATATCTGGCACTTGGAAGGGGGTGTTTTATTAAGTATCCAGTTCTAGTTGTCATAAGGTCAAGGTACAACTCCGGGTCGTCCTTTTACCGAGGGACACGGCTATTCGAATAGATAAACTTCCCTGCAGGGGTGCACCACATAACCCAACACGCTCGATCCCATTTGGCCGGACACACTTTTCTGGGTCATGCCCGGCCTCGTAAGATCAACGCGTCGCAGCCCCACCTAAGCACAACAGAGAGGTCGGCAAGCCGGTCTAACCCTATGTGCGCAGGGGTCTGGGCCCATCGCCCTATGCACACCTGCACGTTGCGTACGCGGCCGGAAGCGGACCTAGCCTAGTGGCGTTCCAGTCCAATCCGGCGCGCGCCACTCAGTCGCTGACGTCAAGAAGGCTTCGGCTGATACCACGACGCCGGGATACCCATAACTACTCCCGCGTAGATGGCTAGTGCGTATAGACCAAATGGCCAGACTCAGATCAAATACCAAGATCTCGTTAAGCGTGTTAAGTATCCGCGAACGCCGACCAGGGCCAGGCCCACCTCTCACCTAGGCGGTCTCAACCTGCCCTGTCGCTCCGCCACAAGGTAACAGTCGGGGGCCGTCAGGAACCCAGGCCCACCTCTACCGGGGTGGAACCACCTGTCCTTTCAGCCCCCTCATCAGAACCACTTGCGGGTACTCCTCGAGCCGACCCGACTTTAGTCATCACATGTGTCATGTATATGGTATATAAGTATATACCCATGATCACCGCCCAGGTGATCATGGCCCGGTAGTATAGCACAGCAGACGGACAAGGATGTAGGGCCACTGATGGAAAACTAGCATCCTATACTAAGCAGTAGGGTAGCAGGTAAGGGAAACAACTGTAGCAACAATGACAGGCTATGCAACAGAATAGGATTAATCGAAAGCAGTAACATGCTACACTACTCTAATGCAAGTAGTAGAGAGTAGAGTAGGCGATATCTGGTGATCAAGGGGGGGGCTTGCCTGGTTGCTCAGACAAGAAGGAGGGGTCGTCGGTGACGTAGTCGACCACAGGGGCATCAGCATCGTCACGGGGTCTACCGAAGAGAAGAGGGGGGAGAAACAGTAAATACATAGCAAGCAAGTGCATAACGGGACAACAGGCAGAGCTAGACGTGTTCTAACACGGTATGAGGTGATACCGGTGAAGGGGGGAAACATCCGGGAAAATATCCCTGGTGTTTCATGTTTTCGGACAGACGAACCGGAGGTGAAATGTTGCAGGTTCAATAGGTTAGTGGTGTGTGGTGGACGAACGGGCTGCGTATCCGGATTCGTCTCGTCGTTCTGAGCAACTTTCATGTACAAAGTATTTCCATCCGGGTTACGGATTATTTTATATGATTTTCTAAAGATTTAATCATTTTCTGAATTTTAATTAATTATTTAATTCAACCTTATCCAAAACAGTGTTGCGATGACATCAGCATGACATCATGCTGACGTCAGCAGTCATCTGACACGTGGGTCCCACATGTCATAGACTGATTAGGGTAATTAGGGTTAACTAATTAATTAACTATTAATTAAACTAATTAATTAAATTAGATTAATCTAAACAGGGTTAATTAACTAATTAATTAACTAATTAACTAATTACTTTTATTTTTATTTTTATTTTATTTTTATTTATTTATTAATTTTTATTAATTAAGTTATTATTATTATTATTTATTATTTATTATTATTATTTTTTTATATAATTTTCTTTATTTCTTTTTTTTAAAACGTTCAGGGCCGTGGGGCCCCCAGGTCAGTGGCACAGGGGCTTCGCGGGTCGGGCGTGCTAGCGGGCGGCCATGGGCGCCCGATGGGCGCGAGCGCCAGGCGCGGCCTCACCCGAGCGGGAGCGCCGGCGGGGAGTCGAGGCGGGCGCGACAATAGCAGCCGAGGCAGAGCGAGCGGCACCAAGGCGGGGTGGAGTTGGGCGACGGCCGTAGCGCGCGACGAGCGCGGCTGGGACGCGGGTAGGACGTGGTCTCGGCGGGGCAGAGCACAACGACTACTTGGGCGGAGGAGCTACGGGCGCGGCATCGGGAGTGCTCGAGCTCGAAACCGAGCTCGGGAATAAGCGAGGGGGGAGGAGGAGCTCACAGGGGCGGAGGACGAGCTCGTGTGACCGGAGGTCGACAGGGGCAGCGGATCGATGTAGTCCGGCGGGGCAGAGAGGGGAGACGAGGTCGATCCGACGTGGCTGGGGGCGAGGTGGTCCGGTGAGGGGGAGGTCGGGGAAGCGAGCCTGCGAAGTCCGGCGGCATCCTGGCGGCTCGGGTCGAGGGCGACGGGATCGGGGCG